>NW_028146793.1:0-185000 GCF_055883805.1 Amblyomma maculatum
GGTTGAATACTCTATTATTCCAAGTGCGCTGCGACATGCCGTCGATGAACAGGTGCCGCTCACCCTATAGGGGATCTTGGTTACACAGCAATTGTCCAACGTTCATTGGCGGCTTCGAATCGCCATCAATTACATCTTGTCATTGACCTCAAATGGGAGGAGTACCACTACGTTAATACATTCATGCTACACACCCGATGCCAGCATAACATCACCCAAAATAACCTGGCATGCAGGATATTTTACTTGGCTGCCTCACTGACTGTCTCTGTTGTTTTCACAAGTGGCACTACCCCGCACTTCATCAGGAACCCTACATCTGCGCTTCGACCACCATAAAGGTTTCATGGTCACGCGCCCATACTATCCCCTTCCCAAGGCATTCTTTGCGGGAAGAGCAGCCGACTAGAACGACCTTCATCGCCATATCACTGCCATCAAGTGGCCCTTGATATTCTGTGAAAGTGCTGCCGCGCATCATGTGTAAAGAAATTTTTTTATATTTCTGCCCTGCCCTTTATGCAATATCTCTTACGGGGACTTTAAGAAATTAGAATGATATAAAGATATACAAGACCGCAGGTGGGGAGGTTAAACCTGCGGTCTTGTACCATGGGACCTATCGCTGTATATTCTTGTACGTTGTTTTTTATTAGAAAACGACATTTCAAATTAAAAAAAAATCTATGCAATACACATACTCCAGAATCCTTGAATACGGCTCCATTATTGTATATGCAGGTTTAAATCACTAGACATCTCACACAAGCACGTGCGATACCATATTTGCGTGTTAATGTTGCTGCAGCATCACTTCTAAGGCGTTCGGGTGAGATTGTACCAGTTCAAAAAAAATCTTAGAGTACGTGAACGGATTCTGGAGCTTTTAGTGGGGTATTTGCGGCACTTCGATTATCAGACTCTGTGCAGAAGGTGCAAAAAATAATTTTCTTTCTTCAGGCATTTCTGAAGGAACGTGCACGCTCATGGGAATCTTAAGCGCACATAAATACTGTTGAGAAACAAAATGGAATTGCGACTATTTACAGAAAGTATATTTAGCTCACCGAAGAGGTACCTGCGTACATGTTTGGTGGTTTTTCGAAGCCTGATAGATTCACAGTAATGACACCTTGCCAATGTCCTCCCTGCTGCGTTAGCTGCCCTGGCAACCCGAACCTCGGGATCAGGGTTGGTACAATATCGGTAACGATCGGTCCCACATATTTCTGGACACTTCCAACACCGCACCAAGTGCGGCGCTGGTATTATAAACAATGCTTTAAAAACTTTTATTCATTCGTGTATGCACAGCGTTAAGGATTCTGAACCCCGATTAAGCATCCACTGGTTAATATGCCCCCCGCTTAAGCTTTGTTGATATAGTCGTACATTCAAGGAACTTTCGTGCGCGTCAGGATGTTGAAGCGAGGTTTATATTCTTCGAAATTTTTCTTCGTGCGCGACAGTCCCATGGCCGAATAATAAATATCTTCTTTCTAGGCGTATGTGCTACTTAAACATTAGGTATTTGTTATGTTATTGCATTTTCCCCTTTTCTTACACCTTTGCTTATCCTTTGAGACAAAACTGCCAACATAACCCTCTCTACCAATTTCGGTAAGGGCAAGGCGCCCAGAATTCGGTGCCTTGACCTTACTGATTATCGCATTGGAAGGGTAACTTCATTAGGTATTTAGATGTGTCGCATAAACCGCAAAACTATTAACATTCTTTTTCACGTGTTAGATTTTTGTGGCAGCAGCGCAAGCCGCGGTAACAGTTTGATTAAAATATTGATTAATAATTTATACGAAACCAATCGGTCAATGTCGGGGTTCTCTACAAGAAGACGTTCCAAGTAAATGTCACAAAATGCTTCACGACAATTAAACGCTGCTAAATGAATATCTGTGTTGCTGGGAGAATCGCTTGCCCTGACAACAGTGGCTAAAAGAATTTATCACAACATCCCTTGACTCACTTACGAAATAACCAATGCGGACTAAGCATTCTGTCACACTGATCACAATATCTTAGCAAAATGTCGTTGCATCACGCATAATTTTGATATTTCCATGTCATCACATGCTTTCGGCTCTCTTTCGCATCCTGCGGCAGCAATGTTGGTGGCCGACGTCCGTGCCGTAAGATTAAAATGTCGAAAAATATAACCATAAGATGCAATTTTCAAACTAATCATCAATGACATTCTGTGCATGTGCAAAAAAGCTTTCGGGGAAAAATATTACTGAAAAAAAAATAGCATTATCAGGAACTTCGTTTTAAAACAAGTTAAGTGGTATATTTCATCAGCGAAGAAATCGCACTTTGCATGTTTGCATGATGTACCACGTTTTTTTAAGAGTACACTTATTAAATAATCCGCTGGTTGAATAACTTCGCTGTACTTATATACACGGATTGCGTTATATCTAGTGAAAAATTGGAAGGAACAGCTGTCAATTAGTGTGACTGAGCTAATGCGAGTCAGGCAAGCGAGCACAATTTGTTAGCCTTTTGCTAGCATGGTTAGCGTTCCTATAACCTTTGTGCCTGTGGACCCTATTGCACATACAACTTCTCATAGGGGAACATTTGTACACATTTGATTCCAAATTCCGGAATTTGTGGCACTGGTATTTCACAGTCATCAGCGTGTAGCTGTAGACTACCACAACTACAACTTATCAAACACTGGTGAAATCTAAAAATATAACACCTATTTATCCATTACTGTCGAGGTATAACGCAAAATTATGAATTACTGATGCCAGTTGTGTTACAGGGTAATAACCCTCTCTGAAGCCAGGCTTAAACTCTGCAATCACATTGTTTTCAGCTAAGAATTTTTTTATGCATTTTGCCACAATGTGCCCCAAAGCTTGCAGTACTCCGATGTTAACGAAGTGGGTCGATATTGTTGCAGTATGTCTCAATCTCCCGTTTCAATACCGGAGCTCGGGCGATCCTCCAGAATCCCGGTAACTCTCCCAACGAAAACGAAGCAGAAAACATTTTCACAAGACTTTTGGCAACATGTTGAGTTTAAATCTTTACAAACAGGTTTTTAGAAAGAAACAAAAATTATTATCATATACACGTTTGTCGGAAAACCCAGTAAGAACATCTGATGCTGAAAAGACACTTTGATAATATTCATTAAACTACTGCGCTATATATTTGTCATCCGTTACCGGCGTTTCATTCATTGTTATTTGCGAAATTGGTTGCGTTTTCTCTTTCATATGCTCCCACATATATCAGGATATGTTTATTGAATTTAGGCAGTAAAGTTTTATAATAATGCTTAGCTGCGTTCACCATCCATTCATGCACACCCTCGGCTTCTTTTAATTTTTTGATCGGTACGCTTTTTCTTTAACATTTTTATTGTTCGTTTAGCCGGATGAATGCTTGTGAACTTTTTCTCTTATGAGGTATGAATTGTTCTACACAGTGGAGACACATACGTTTGAAAATATTCTATAAGGAACAGACATTGGCGCTGTTAAAATCAACAAGACAATTTTCCATGTAATCAATATTCGAAACTTCATCAGCATGATAATAATCTTTGTAACAGACCACTCAACAATAGTTTTGTGTGATTTGCACAAGTGGTAGGGTAATGCTCACCTTGCAATGATCTAACAGTCCCTCTATGAAAACAAAATGTACTGAGGATTCCCGGCTAACAGAAACTAAATCTAGAATTGTGCTTCATGTTCCCTGTACAAGTGTTGGTTATTGTACCACCTTTGTTATAACACAGGATAATGTTGAAGGCGAGGCTAAATATTTTGTAATACACATTGCCAGAATTAGAACGCTCCCAATTATTATTTGGCAGATTAAACTGTTCTATTAATATAATCTTATTGTTAGCATATCTGACCATTTCGTCCTTCAGTTTCTGCAAAATTACGAGACAGGGGCACAGGGTGTCCGCCCGCGGCGGCTGCGTTACGGATGAGGCGAAATGAATATATTTGATTTGATTTATTTATATTAAGGAAAAGGCGCGGTAACTGTCTCACTTTTTCTGTGGACACCTCAGCCACGCCGTAAGGAAAGGGTGAAAGTGGGAGTGAAAGTGGAAAGAGAGAAAGAGGAGCCGTAGTGGAGGGCTTCGGAGTACTTTCGACCACCTGGGGTCTTTAATGTGCGCTGACATCGCACAGCACACGGACGCCTCTTCATTTCGCCTCCATCGAAACGCAGCCGCCGAGGTCGAGATCGAACCCGGGTACTCCGGCAAAGTAGTCGGGCGTCTTACCACTGCACCACCCCGCCGGGCCGATGTTAGCGTTCCTGTCGTTGTGGCTGTAGGAAGAAGGAAAAGAAAATGTACGGTCCTGCTACTGGCTCTGTAGCTGAGCCACCACCGCTGCCTCGTGCGGACAGAATGGAAAATAAAGAAGAAAGTAAAAAATTAGCTTTGTGTTAGCTCTGGTTAAGCCTGGTGATTGCGAAAGAAACGCCCCGCCGGGGTGGTGCAGTGGTAAGACGCCCGACTACTGTGCCGGAGTTCCCTGGTTCGAACCCGACCGCGGCGGCTGCGTTTCGATGGAGGCGAAACGAAGAGGCGTCCGTGTGCTGTGCGATGTCAGCGCACGTTAAAGATCCCCAGGTGGTCGAAATTACTCCGTAGCCCTCCACTACGGCTCCTCTTTCTCTCTTTCCACTTTCATTCCCACCTTCCTCCCTTCCCTTACGGCGTGGTTCGGGTGTCCACAGAGCAAGTGTGACAGTTACTGCGCCTTTCCCTTCCTGTGAACCAATTTAATTTAATTGCGAAAGAAATACCTCCCTGGCTGCGCTTTGCTCTCCTGGTGGTTTGGCATGGCTGCGCCTTTTGTGCAACTAAAGGATTTACTCTGGACACAACATGGTTTCTACTGTTAGTGTATTAGAATAAACAAGCTCTTTTTCGCGGCGCTTTCTTCTGTGGTAATTATATCGCTCTGCACTACTCATAGACGATTCTTCGAAATTCAGAGTCCATCAAAATACTCTCGCTCACTGAACTTCTAGAATTCCGCTGGGCTCGCCATTCTGCGGCATAGGCGCGTTGATTAGCCAACCGCTCTTGCCTTTCTTCATTTGTCATCTCAGCACGGCGCCGGCGTTTGCGCGCAGCACGTCGCTCCAGCGACGCCTTGTGCAACTCCTCAGACATGACTAAGTGGAGCGCGCCTGCGGCGCCCTGTTTATGCTCTCCTAGCGAGCGCCCTCACGCGGCGGGCCGAGGAGGCCGTCACGTGGTAGCCGCCACGCCGAGCGAAGGAACAACTACGGCCGAAGAGACGAGTTGGGGCCCCTGCACTGATTGATTGATTAAAACTTTAATTTCCATCGTTTTAGGAGGCCCCCTACTCCCCGCTCCTGGCACGCAGGCATGAGGAGCGGCGGCTGGAACCTCCGCGACTAAGAACTGGCGAATATACATTGGTTATTCGCGGCCTCAGCCTCCAGGCGGACGGCTTTTCGCTGGTCAGCGGGGACGTCGCTTCGCAGCAGGGTTACCCAGGCTTCTCTACTTTTAATGTTGTCCCTAGCACCCGGAGACTTAGGGCATTCCCAAAATATATGGCCGAGGGTTCCCCTCGCTTCCCAGGCTTTACATTTATCATTTTTTTCTCTCATTTATCTGGGTGTGAAACAACCAGACAGCGGTCTGGAAATTTCGGGCTTGTAATCGCCGCCAGGCTATGGCCTCTTTATTATTTAGGCTAGGATCCGGTGGCGGCATCAGACGTCTTCCTAAATCTATAATTTTCGATTATTTCTTTATAGGATTGCAAACGTTCGTCGATTGCCCGGCGTGCCCCTGCACTCCTCTGGTCGTGACGTCACGCTGTCACGTGGTCGTGCGCCACGTGACAGTGTGATGTCACGAAGCGAACGAACGACCTCCATCCGCATAAACATTGAAATTTAGCCGCTTTATGCTCCTCAGAGCTTCTGGGAGGCCCCTCATCGCCACGTTGAAAAGGAACAGGGAGAGAACCGAGCCCTGCGGCGTCCCTCTGCTCCCTAACTTTGCTGCGGGCGACTGAATGTCTTGAAATTTTATGTAGGCAGTTCTGTTTGACAAGAAGTCCATGATGTACTAATATGTTCGTTCACCTACTGCGATTTCTTGGAGACCGTGGAGAATCGCTTCGTGTTTAACTTTGTCAAAAGCCTTTGTCAAGTCCAGGCCGAGAATCACCGTGGATGAAATTAATCTCTGGGTTAATCAGGGTAGTGATGCGAGCATTGAGGAGCGCCTGCAGGCGGCGGCGGACACTGTCGTAAACTACGCTGCCAGTAGGGGTCTATCATGCTCGCCGCAAAAATCAGAATTATTGGTCTATAACCCAAAGTCACTCCGATGGAAGCGCAGCTGAGAATTTGACATTAAAGTAGAAGGAAAACCAGTTCCAAAGGTAGATCAAATCAGAATCTTAGGACTATTCATTAAGGAAAATGGATATGATGGAACAATCAGAAAGCTAGAAGGATTCGCCACACAAGCGATTGGAATATTTAGAAGAATCGCGTTGAAAGGACGAGGCCTGAAGGAAAGAAGCTTGCTTAAATTCATCCAAGCGCACGTGATAAGTCGCGTGAGCTATGCCACGCCGTTCTTATATATCAGGTCGGACGAGAAGACGTTACACACTGTCATTCGACGGTGCATAAAGAGGGCCCTGGGCTTACCAATTACCACATCCACAGAGAAGCTCCTTTCTATGGGAGTGTACAATAGCTGGCACGAAATAGCGGAGGCTGTCAGAGTTTCGCAGCTGGAAAGATTAAGTCGAACGACCACTGGCAGAACTACACACGAAATGGTAGGCCTGCAGACAGATAGGGGACTACGAGAAAACTCAAGTATTCCACAGGACTGCCGAAAAATCTAATCATCCCCCCCCCTCCCTCGTAACATGCATCCCGTATTCAACACAGAGAGGAGGGAGAAGATACGAGAAACACTAATCAGACGCTTCGATTCGATGGACAGCAAGTCGGTTGCGTACGTGGATGCGGCAAGTGCCAAAACGGGGGCGGCAGTCGCCTCGGTGGTCGACGGCCGAGGTGCCCCGGTATCAGCCGCCACCATTAGAAGCCGCAACGCTGAAACGGCTGAAGAAGTTGCAATAGCGCTCGCTTGCGTCGGAACACAAGCCAATTTCATAATCAGTGATAGCAAAACGGCTATTTTCAATTTTGGAAATGGTAGTATCTCGCCGGAAGCGGAAAGGATTCTGGCCAGTAGCTGACTAAAAGGAAAATTCGCCTAATTTGGACCCCTGCACACACGTCCGTTACTGGCAACGAAGCGGCCCGCGAGTTAGCCCGAGCTCTCAACTTCCGGTTAACTGTGGAGTCGCCCGATTGCCGGAATATAGACGAGCGTCTGCAAAATTATAAGGAGATTCTTCAAATATACAGGTTAAGCAGGAGACTGGTGCCACCACCGGCGAAAAGTCAAAGCAATAGGGAGGCAGTCGCATGGCGGCGCCTGCAAGCTGGGAACTTTGTAAGAGAGAGAGAGAGAAAACATTTATTGCTCTAAAAAGTTTTTGGTTTTAGCGGCGGGCCGATGTCTTCATATCTTCGGCCTCTTCACAAGGTCGGCGCCCCTATTCCAGGGCACCGCTGAGTCTTGCTGCTTCGCAGGCGTGCCGCACCAGTGCCCTTTGGGCCGTGAGCTCGCTGCTGGTCAGCAGATCCTCTTGTTCCGCACTCGGGTTATTTAGTGTGTGGAAGGCTCTGTTTCGTTCGCATTCCCATATGTTGTGGTATAGTGTGGGGGTTGCCCCGCACCACGGACATGGGTTCCTGTATTGTGTAGACCCGGTCTGGGCATATTGTGTCCAAATGGAAGATAGGAGAAACAATAAATGCAAGCACTGTGGGGAGAGAGGGACCCTCGACCATATAATCTGGGAATGTACTAGCTCCCCAAGGGCTAAAACAAATATAAATTGTAGAGAAGTCTGGGAAGCACTGCTGCGGAGTGAGGTCCCTGCTCCACAGCTACAAGCCATCCGCCTGGCGGAAGAAGCCGCGAAGAGCCAAGACCTCTTTGCCTGCTTATGATCGCGGAGGTCTCTGCTCCCATCCCTTAGGCCTGCGTGCCGTGGGCGGGAATTGGGGGCCTCCTTATCTGGTGGAAAATAAAGTTATCATCATCATCAACAACGACCTCCACTAACGCACGCTTGCGTTGGAAGCCGCGACAGTTCAACTGCCAGATTAAAGACTAACTTGGTGCGCCTCTGGCCATTATGGAGCTGATCAAATTTTCCTCAGCTCTTTGCTGCCATTCTCCGATGGCAACTAATTCTGCCCTTGAAGTTGTGCTTCGCCCGTAAGGGTTTGGATCTGGCTTTGAGTTTGGTTTATTGCTCCCATTATTTGGGTTATGAAAGATTCAAATTTAGCTTCGATTTTGGCTTCTAATCTTCTTTCTAGTGCCACCAATGGATCAGCGTCTTCCCCTTTGCGTTTCATTGGGGGCGGTCTAGCCGATTCTACAATCATCTTTTCCTCCTCTGGTGCCGCAGGCTGCGTGGAAGTCGCAGCCTTAGGGGCCAGGGCAGTTGGTTGCGATAACGCTATTAGATGAGAAACCACTAGCTATAGCCCTGCAAGAGACGGGTGAAGAAGCAAAACTCTCGGGATACCAATCTTTTTCAAGTGACAGAGGTGAAAAATCTCGCGTCACAACATTGGTTAACAGGAAAATTGCTACAAGCATGCACGAAATCAATTCGAAAAAATTGAGGCAGCGCTATTGGAAATTCTTACGGGACGAAAAGAGCAACCAAGCCTGTTCCTCTTAAATTTATATAGTACGCCACAGCAGAGAAAGGTGAGATTCAGGGCCCTCTTTTGCAAAGTGATAATCACAGCCGGGAGTAACCCCTTGATAATAGTCGATGGCTTCAATTCGGCGCACCAGGAATGGGGTTACGCTAAAGATTCTAAAGGCAGACAGTTATGGGGAGACGCGCACAAACTGGGACTCACCTTGCACACGTACCCTAAAGGAGTAAAGACGCTTCGTGTGTGTCAACCGAGGGTTACGCAATGGGAGTTATTTAGGGAAAAGCGAGAGAAGGCTGTTGAAAGGAAAATTACAAACATAGAAAAATGGACGAAGGCCCTCATGCGACACGTTGGAGAGGCAACAAAGAATCTTGAAGGGGACAATGCCCGGAGATAGCTGATAGCAAACTGGTTCACAACAAAGAAATCGAAAATTATGCGGTTAAATTATGCGAACAGAATTGGTGCAGCAGATGCGACGAGATAGAAGGGAGCATGAGCCTTTCCAGAACGTGGGGTCTGCTAAGACACCTATTAGATGCGATCAACTCAAAATCCCTGTCAAGAAATAGATTATCAAAAGGCAGGCACGCGTTTAAGGGTACAGACGCGGAATTTATCGATGCGCTAGTCAACATGTACATTGGAGATACTCATATGCCCCCTCCCAGGGTATGACGGAGCTCCCACCGAGGAGCTGGACGCACCCATCACGGAGGCGGAGGTCAGGGCAGAAATATTGGGACTAAAAACAAAATCGACCCCGGGCCCTGACGTGATAACAAAATTTTAGGAAACCTGGATGATGACTTCATCAGCGCTCTTACTGAGTCATCATCATCATCATCCTGACTATATCCACTGCAGGGCAAAGGCCTCTCCCACATTTCTCCCCTTAACCCGGTTCTGTGCTAGCTGCATCCACTTGACCCCTGCGAACTTCTTAATCTCATCCGCCCACCTAACTTTCTTGTGCCCCCTGCTACCCTTTCCTTCCCTTGGAATCCAGTTTGTTACCCTAAACGACCATCGGTTATCCTCTCTTCGCACTACATGTCCTGCCCATGTCCATTTCTTCTTCTTAATTTCCACTAGAATATCGGAAACTTGCGTTATTTCTCTGACCCACTCTGTACGTTTTTTATCTATTAATGTTACCCCAACCATTTTTCGTTCCACTGCCCTGTGGGTTTTCCTCAACTTAAGTAGAACTCTCTTGGTTAGCCTCCACGCTTCAGCGCCATATGTGAGTACAGGTAAGATGCAACTGTTATATACTTTCCTCTTTAGCGATACCGGTAAGTTGCTAGTCATAATCTGCGAGCGCTTGCCAAATGCGCTCCATCCCAATCTTATTCTTCTTGTTTTTTCTTTTTCATGGTCCGGATCTGCGGTTACTACCTGTCCTAAGTAGACATATTCGCCTACTACTTCCAGTACTTCACTACCTATTGTAAAATGCTGTTCCTTCCCGAGGCTGTTGAACATTACCTTAGTCTTCTGCATATTGATTTTCAAGCCTACCTTTCTACGTTTCCTGTTTAGGTCATCAATCATTATTTGCAGTTCATCCCCCGAGTTGCTTAGCAAGGCAATGTCATCAGCAAATCGCAGATTACTGAGGTATTCTCCATCTACCCTTATCCCTAACTGCTTCCATTCCAAGTCACTGAATACTTCCTCCAAGCAAGCTGTGAATAGTACTGGGGAGATTGTGCCTCCGTGCCTACCACCTTTCTGGATGGGAATTTTGTTACTTTCTTTATGCAGAAGTATGGTTGCCGTGCAGCCACTATATATATATATATATATATATATATATATATATATATATATATATATATATATATACCCTACTGGAAAAGTGTATGCGAATTGTACGAGATTGCTACGATGTGTACGAGAAATGTGGGAGATTTCTAAGAGCTATGCAATTTGTACAAGAATTCTGTGAGGTCTCTTAGAGCGTCTACGTTGTCTCGTAGAGTTGTACGAGGATTGTACGATGTCTCGTAGGGCGTCTACGGTGTCTCCTAGAGCGTGTACGATGTCTCGTAGGGTTGTACGAGGATTGTAGGATGTCTCGTACAGATGTACGAGGGCTCAAGCAGCTTGTAGAAAATCTCGTACAGTTCACGTAGAACCCCCGCAGACGCCGTACGCGGTCTCGTAGAGCTCTTACGCTGAGTTGTAGGAGACATCGTAACGCTCGCTTAAAATCACGATGCTCGTACAGCACCAGCACTCGATTTCGCAGTGCTCATTCAGGGTCCATGCGAGTTCAGTTGGCTCACTAAGCCTCCCCGTAATAAATTAAACCAGTTATAACATGGTTCCATTCGGCCCCACACTGACCCAATTAGATACAGCCATATATGAGCTCAAATGGGCACAAGATTACAACCAATTTGGCAGCTAACGGAATTACCCAAATGGTTTTGCAAACAATGGGCACTCCCAATTGTTCTCATGTTCATAATGATCATTTAGAATCCCAACTGGATTTTCCATATTATACAGGATTACAATTCATATATGTCCTACCCTATGGGATATTCAAAGTGGTTTTGAAAATTTCAATTGATCCCCGGGATTTCAAATGGCACTTCATATGGTATATATATAGTTCTCAATTGGATGTTCTAGTTGGTTTGGAAGATATTCATAGGCGTATGTCCTCATCCGTTCAGTTCAGTTCAGTCGTTCAGTCGTGTCCGACTCTTCGTGACCCTATGAACCATATCACGCCACGCTTTCCGGTCTCTCACTATCTTCCTAGCATCACATAACTTCATCTGCAGCGCCTCGAGGATGCCATCTAATCATCGCGTTCGCTGCCTACCCCTTCTTCGGTGACCCTCAACCTTTCCCAACATCAAATCTTTCTCCAGCGACTCCTCTCTTCTCATCAGACGACCAAAGTAGCTGAGCTTTAACTTTAGAATTCAAACCTCCAATGAGCAGTCAAGGTTTATGGTCGACAATATCGACTGATTTGATCTTCTGGCCGTCCAAGGAACTCTCAAGATTCTCCGCCAGCACCACAATTCAAACGAGTCAATTCTTCGGCGGTCAGCCTTCTTCACAGCCCAACTCTCGCATCCATACATCACAACTGGAAAGACCATAGC
This sequence comes from Amblyomma maculatum, assembly GCF_055883805.1. Lineage (NCBI taxonomy): Eukaryota > Metazoa > Arthropoda > Arachnida > Ixodida > Ixodidae > Amblyomma > Amblyomma maculatum. The sequence continues at coordinate 11,958 of NW_028146793.1, forward strand.
ACGAGTTATACGGATCTCGGTTGGCAGACTAATGTCTCTGCTCTTTACTAGGCAGTCAAGGCTAGCCATGGCTCTCTTTCCCAGAAGTAGGCGTCTCCTAATTTCATGGCTGCAGTCTCCTTCCGGGGTTACCTTGGAGCCCAAGAAGAGAAAATCTGTCACAGTTTCCACTTCTTGTCCCTCTATGCTCCAGGACTTGATGGGGCAAGACGCCATGATCTTTGTCTTTTTAATGTTCAGTTTAAGTCCAAACTTCTCACTCTCTTCTTGTACGCGCATCAGAAGTCTCTTGAGCTCCACTTCACTGTCTGCCATTTAGTGGTATCATCCGCATGTATGTCCTCATATTTGACAGTTAAATAGAAAAGATCATTAAGAGAATTAAAGTTTGTGTCATAGTTTTACAGTTTATCACCAAGTTAGACAGTTGATACCAATTTCCTTCATCTGGTTGGCAAACCATATTGTATTTACATGTTAATTCCTGAATAATCATTGATATATATGCCATATATATTTCAAGTTTAATGTCTTCGTATATCTACATGGGCGTGCTGCTTACATTGAATGTAAAATATAGGCAATAGAATACATATTCTTTAATAAATACAGAGTTCAGCATGAACATATCACAAAACAAAAATGTATCCGCAATATATATATCATGGCATGAAAGAAATGCGGAAGAAATAAGATGAACTAAGACAAGATTTGAGCATTGTAACTTAATTCATTGAACGCGCATCAGTGGCATAACATGCAGAAGATCAAAGATTAATTATAATGATCAGTGCAAAATATAAGAAGAGAAAGTAGTTACTCAAAGTTAAAATAATTTTGGAGCTTCAGCTAGTTTACCTCAATAATAGACGTGACAGCACCTTAAACATGAACTGCATTTTCATTCTGCAAATTTTTATATAATTTTTTTCGTTTAAATTTATCTACTTTTCAAAATTATTACCAATGTAACAGCATTCCCTAAATGCCCCACTAACACACCTTTGACCCTACATGGCTATAGACATTGCATGCAGAGGGCACACATGGGTTTGAGCTTTAGTATCAACGTATTTATTTTGTTAAACTACTATTTTCTGAAATGTCCTCATTAGAAGAGCTTCCTTGACAATTGCACCCTCCATATTTTGTTAGCTTTATTTCACTGTGAGATGTTCGAAATTCTCACGCGAGGTCATGTAACTGTGATCCCAGGCAGCACATTTCATCGGCCCAATAATGGGGATTGATTGGGGATTACTGGCCCACAAGTGGCCCAATGGTGCCATTGAGCTACCAATAATGTGCAGCCACGCTATACCATAATCATTATTGGCCCAGTGAACTTCACCCATATCTGTTATCGGCATTCAACCGGCTAAGAGCGGTCAATAATGCCCATTCATATTGAACAGTTAGCCATTATTGTATACACAATGAGGCAGCCTGGTCATTATTGGCCAACCAGCTGCAATTGTTTGCCAATATCTTCCACACCATGGTATAACCTGGTAAATATTGTCCGGTCAATAACAACGGCTTCTCAATATTGAATATATCTAGGCATACAGTGGTCAATAATGTCCAAACAACTTTGGCGGCTTCCTAACATTGTAATATCTTGGTTTCTAGTGGTCGATATTGTCTAATGAGCCTTGATGGCTGACCAGAATTGCACATATCATGGCATAGCTTGGCTAATATTGTCCGGCCATTATGGTCGTCTCGTCAACATTGAATATATCTTGGCATACATTGGTCAATATTGCCCCACCAGCTTTGGTGGCATCCTAACATTGTATATATCTTGGATTATAGTGGTCAATATTGTCTAATGAGGTCTGATGGCTGGCCAGCATTGCACATATAATGGCATAAATAGGTTAATATTGTCCGGCCATTATGGTTGTCTTGTCAGCAATAAATAAATCATGGCATATATTGGCCAATAGTGACCCACCTGTCATGGCAGCCTGCCAACAATGTCTACATATGCATTATATAGTTCAATATTGTTTGATGGACTGTGATGGCTAGCCAGCATTACACCCTAATGGCATAGGTTGGGCAATAATGTTCTGCCAATATGGATGGCTTGTCAACATTGCATATATCTTGACATATTTTGGTCAATATTGTCCCATCAGCTTTGATGGCATCCCAACATTGTATATATCATGGTTTCTAGTGGTCGATATTGTCTAACGAGCTTTGATGGCTGGCCACCTTTGCACATTTCAGCCTGCGGCGGCGCTAAAAAAACAGTAGAAGCAGCTCTGACCGACAGAGACATTTCTAATGCTTGCATCTCAATATCACAGTGTGTTGGGGCTAATTTCGTCGCAACTAAATTTTTCGCTGGCCCGGACGTCAGTTTACGTTCAACTGTAGAAGATATTCATACGCCATACGTAATTTGGGCCACCATATATATAATGTTTATTGGGATTAATGTATAGATTGTCCTAAAATTGTTTGACTGAGCTGACCAGACAAAATGATCAGAAGTGCCCATCACGGAAAATGTAGAATATATTTTTCATAATACATTTTTCGTGATTCGCTAATTGCTGTGGATGACCTGCGATTATACTTGACAATTTTGGTAGAGAAATTTACGACTTTAGGCGCGATTAATTGTTATATAAAATTCTGCATATAATATCTTCGAGATTATTCCTGCAGACTAGAGGCCCGGATGTCGATCACGCGTGGACGTAGCTAACAAAGATAGTGTTCCAAACTTTAGCCAAGTGTTGAAAACATTCTGACAGCACATGGAATCTACACTGCAGAAATTAGCGAAGGCGAGATTAATGCTACTGCATACGGTGCATTACGTATCGTTATCGTTATCAACTAAACGCAGCGTCATTACCATTGATACTGTCATCATTGTCATTATCACTAATTGCAGTGTCATTCTCGTCGCTATCCTCACGGTAGATAATGAGAATTACGTATAGTGCTAGTTTCGCGATCCAGGGTTTAGCGCAGTTGGTTAAAGCGTTAACTAGGCTAGGAATTCGATTCCCGGTGGAGAAGATTTGTTTTTCTGATCTCGTCAAATCAGGATGATTGAAAGTGATTGACACATCAATGCACAGATCCGATGCACAGATATATCCATGCACAGATCTCGAACACATCTCGCGCACAACTCTCGCGCACGGGATTTCGTTCCATGGGCCTATTTATACGCATACGAGTACAAGCATTCGCGCACGCTCGAGCACACATCTGATCTGACAAGCAAATGTTTAATAGATGCGTGTCCGCGAAAAAATCCTGCGCAGTCAAGAAACGCAAGGTACTCAAATGCAAAGAACGCAACAGAACGTGTGTGTCGCTTGAACAAACACGAGGGGTTACGTTTGGATAGTAAACGCAGAAACGGTCGAATATATCCGATGAATCCACATCCTGTAAACGTTTGTCCATAATTGGAAACACGCACGCGTAGCATCATTATTTCCGCCTTTTTTTACGTGATGGAAAGAAACCCAACATGTTCAAGCTAAGCAGAGGTGGGAGAGATCGATCGCGCTAGCCAATCAAACATGCACTGCATGATTCACCATTACCTATCTGTTTCCAGCATTCAGCATCAGCACCGACTATACCACGCCTCAGTACTAGCTGTCCTTATAGGCAGATATGTTGGGCTGCTTTGAGGGCCTTCGAGTTCTAATATCTACTAAACACAAATTTGTACTGTACTCTTTTGCGCTCTGCTGTGGGCTTCAGCAACAGACAAAGACTGAACGACTTTAGCCATCGGTGCAGCAGCGCATAAAATATTTCAGCTCAAAGAAAAAATACAAGAAACATATATTCTACGTTATGTCTAGCTAATTCACTTGACAAGAAAACAAATCTGAACTGTCCTGGAATGGTTCGTATTCTAATGCGACGTAAATCGCACACTGCCAAAAAGTAGTGTACATGTAAAAGATAATAAAAATAATCAACAGCACTGCATGGGGCAAGGCAAACGAAAAAAGAAATAAAAATTTAAAACTATTACCTACAGTGTAATGAATGCGCGCACATGTGTCGCCAGCATATATGGTAACAAAATTGAAATTGCATAATAACGATGTCCTTTGCGGAAGTTATTTTTGTTCGAAAGCTGTAATATATGGCTCATAATGATACATTTCACCACAGCGTTTGACAGCGCTCTCCAAAGCATTGTTCAGAAACTATTCTCCAAACATTCATTGCCTTATTATCCAACCATATAATCACCGCACCGAAGGCGTTCCCCTTCAGAGAACTATATAATTCTATCCCATCATGTAAACCAGGCAGCTAATTGCAATTCATATATATTAAAAGTAATGCGAGTACGTTACTTTAGCAGTTTTGAGGCATTTTTAGAGAACACCAGTCTCGAAGAATTTAACACATGATTGAGAATTAGGGTTCATTTGTGAAATATTCTGCCGCTTTCACAAGCGCTGCTTCCGCGGGCTGAAATATGATTATACCGCGCTTCTTTCTGAGGACAACCTTGTTCCAAGTTCGTAGATGTAGTTTCAATGTTGACCCTTGCTTTCTTTGTATTTTTTCTTTACTGCAAATTTAGTTCTTCAGATCTTAGCTCGTCGAGTATTTTGTAATTCTTGATATGCCCACGCTTAGTTCTGCGCGGATTGTTTCTTGCTCTAAATGTCCACCTGATTTGAAAAAAAAATAATAAAAATGAATAACATGGGAATTTTTAGCCTTGAAGTACTCGTAGTTGTGGTCGTTTTCGCTTTTCTTTTCCTTAATAGGAATACAGCAAGTATACGGGCTGTTGCATCGCACAGTTGCGCGTGATGACGTTTCAAGAGCACTCCGTCATGAACAGCGACCTGTGTCCATCTTTAATAAAAAAAAAATATGTCCATTTGTTCGAACCGGGGATGATTCCGTGAAAACTGAAGATTGTTTTACGCATGTGATTATTATTTGAAACAATGACGTAAAACGTATTTTGCATTAACAAAAAAATATAGCGAAATTATCATTCCACTGAAAATGTTACCGAGCCAACAGTCGAGGCGACCAAAGAGCTCCGAACGCACTCCTCGTTGTTTTAGCGAAGCCAAGGGCAAAACTCTGCGCATTCCTCCTCACACGCTTGGCGCAAAGAACATATCGTTTCCATTCTCTCGTCCTTTTGTCGCCTCTCCGCCCGAGGGCCTTGACTAAAGCAATTCTCCAAACCGCTTTCAACTTCCCGTCTTGTAGCCTTTTCTCCTCGTAAAGCAGTCATCGCGGAAGGGCAGCGACCTTCACTGCCCTCTCTTTCCTCCCGGCTAGGCAGGCGTTGCTCACAATGCCCCCCACTCTACTCCCCCTCACTCTTCCCTTCCTTCCCGCCAACTTTCCTGGCCGGCAGCCTTCTGGGCTCACGTGGTCCTGCGGCACCTCTTTCATTTCTCTCACCCCCTTTCGAGCTTTTGTGCCTACTCTTTCGACAGATCTCAAGCAAAAAAAAGAGGGAGAGAAAACACAACCATCCTTCTGCCCCCTTCCAATCGTGCCTAAAAACTCGACAGAAGCCGCTCATTCAGACGCGTCTGGACGGCCACACAATCCCCACCCGCTCGAGCTGCTCGCTCCCGCAGCTTTGGACAGCAGAACCGAAAAACCAAGCCTTGTGAAAGTTCCGATTTGTTTTAATGGCCATGCCTGAAAGAGGATATTTGTGAGTACCACCAGCATGTTAAGTTGTTTGTTCATAACTGAGCTCTCTGAGATTATTTCTTGCCTTGTCTCCTTGTAAGATCGCTACTTTTTCTTACCAGGTGTATAAAGCATCAGATCCCTAGGATGTACCTTGCGTGGCAGCATTCATTTTGGATTGTTGCAACTGAGGTCTGCAAATCTGCGCTAGCCGTATGGTAAGATACTGTTTTTGCATTATTTGGTGCAGTATATTGTCAGCCTTGATCATCATGTCAATAACCGATTGCTTGCGAGAACGGAAATTAATTTATTTTGACCGCACCACGGCAGTCAGTTCTGAACTGTATTTTCAGCGCACTATTTTGTATGCATAAACTGCGGTCATAATGACAAAATTTACGGCACAGAGGTGGCCAATTTGTATTGCAAAAGACAAACGTGGTCCTGTAAAACATGACGCGTGTTTTGTGTGATTTACAGGTTACAACTTCGTCACGCGTGTGTTGTGTGTCTGAAGTGGTCAGTTTCTTTTACAAACTATATTCAAAACTCAGAGTTAAGTCTAGCTTTCTGGGATATGATTTTTAGTTGCGAGCGAATATTTAATATTGTAATTTGCCGTTATGAATGCGCTATTGGATTGGTCTAAACGACGCGTAGTTTATTCACGTGTTTGATCTTTCTCTTGCGCTAATTCCGAGTAGTGGAAGTGTCATAAAATAGCCGCTTAAAATAGGTTATTTACGGTTGCTACCATAGTCCTTATACTTTACCACACGTACAAACTTGTTCCCACAACAAACGTGATGCTAAGTTACGGATTTTTTTATTTTTTTCAGTTCGAGTGTATCATACAAACCCCAAAGCATCTGTGTCGTACGTTGTTTGGCTGCAGCTTTGACAACTTTTAAAACGTCCTGTTTGCAGTAATGATGCGGTGCACACTAAATTAATAGCCGCGGTCGAAGTGCGACTGCCATTTTTTGTGTCTGTTTTTTCCTTTGTAGTTTCTTTTTAGTTCTTGCGGCAATCTATTCAAAGGAAAGCTATTGATTTGAAGCTTCCAGTTATGACGACGTCTTGCTTCTACAGGTGTTCGATCACAAAGGCACTACAAGTATAAGGGGGCAAGCACTGACTACCGTTTAACGAATAGATAACGACAAATATTTCGTTTTATGTTTCCAGCGTCAACAACACATCCACATGGGAAGCCGTGCACTGCCAGATGTCGCAACCAATGTAACCACGTTAATATGGCCGGCCTCACTGAGCATGCAGCTTATTTCAACCTGAGTAAATCAGACAAGAAAGTTGCCTGAGGGCCAACAGGTAGTGCTTTATTTTGCATTTTTACTCCACGGTCTAGCTGCACTTCCACTTTCCAAAAGTTTTCTGTCTTAATGGGATTTATGAATGTTGCTTTTATTTCCAGGTGCCATCTGCCAAAGGAAATACATTATTATGCACGCTTCTCAAGTCCATATCTATAAAGGCTGCATGGAGCTGCTGCCCCTACAACAGACCACAAAAGAAGCTGCGATGAACGCAGCGCCTTCCTCCAACCTGGGACCTGAGAACACCTTGCCAAGGGACGCAAAGACAGGAGGAGCACTGAGGTCTAAGAGTTCTGCCTAAATGTTTCCATGCCCTGTAACACGTGCACACCTAATAAATCACCATGCAGTGAACCCTTCAGCTGTATTATTTTCTGTGCATGGATATCCTCAGCATGCTTTATTTTAATAAAAAGCTGCATGAAAAATATCTGCACTGCATAAGTAGGGGATGGCTTTGCAGGTGCCTATTAGTCATAGCACGAAAAAGCAACTAGCCGGATTGCCAATTGCTCTGGCTGGATGCCAATAATGCAAAACCACTGGGCAAGATTGGATTGGAAATATTGAATAGCCGATAAATCTGGCTGGATGCCAGTTGTGAATATTCAGTGAATAAGCATGGATACAAGGTATTGGATGGCCAGTGAGCTTGGCGGGATGGCCGTGATATAACAACCAGTGAGTGAGCTTGGGCGGAAGATATTGAGTAGCCATTGAGTGCCGTTGAATGCCAGTAAACAAGGTAGTATGCCAATAGTGGTTTTGATAGGAGAGCCGATCAAATTGGTTGGCATATATCTTGACTCTTTGTGCGCCCCAATCAGACGCCAATATTGACCAATATTGGGACCAATATATCCCAATATTGGACCATTGGTGGTCCATTGACGGCGTGCTGCTTGGGATGTCATGACCAATATGTTGACTAATCAGGATTTTTTTGGTATTTATTGTGCAGAATCTTTTCAGTCGAATGAGAACTGTTCACATAGAGTTTAGTAAATGATGTTCCTGCTGCACACCTTGACTATCACTGCCCTTCGTTCATTGTATCTGCCACTATGCTGTGTGCACAATTTTGATGTGTTGCCGCTGCCATGTATACGATAGTCAAACTGGCAGTCAAAATCACCCTTATATTGTGTTTTGCATATGAATGGAGGTGACGCACTACAACTGCACAGCTTTACCACCGTCAGGCATCACAAGTTTGTATGAAGAATCGGCTTGGAGTTACATCTGTAGAAGGAAAAGTAAGTGTGATAACAGAAATGTGAAAGCCAGCTCCAGTACTGAACTTCACGAATTCATAATCCCTCGCAAAGACCACAGAAAGACAATTCTCAAACGACTGAACAGCACTAACAGATGGGATGGGAGAGAAGATGACAACAATTCTGCTTCTTTCTCTACATCACTCATTTGGCTGATTATAAACAACCGGACTGAACCTCTTTTTCAGCACAAGGATATGCCGAGCAAAAAAGTTGCTACAGCCTTTTGAGTTTTGACTTGCACATCTACATCTATACACCGTTTTTAAGTTTCCTGAGACTATAACAAACCCTTGCTGAACTGAACTACTCTGAACTGAAGCTTTCTGCTACATAATGACACTTGCAAATGCTGTCCGTCTCATTGTCAAATGAAAAAAAAAACGATTGAATCGGTGATCTTAGACTGATGAAAAGATGCAAAAATCCTAGTACTTTATGAGGGGCGATACCAACAGTATATGTGTTGCAGTATATGCATACTATATACATATATGCTGCAGCATAATATTGCAAGGAAATGTCTTTTAGATAGCATATTTTTCAGTGTCACTGTAGGCTGCGTCACGGGAGATGCGTAACCTATTGAAGAAAGCTGCACGTTCAACGATCGTCCACCAATATATGCTGTGCAGCTTCCAACAGCAGTGCATAATTATTTATGCTGCATGGAACAAGCAGCTTGGCTGCTTTTGCTTCTTTACTGCATTTATGCTGTAGGCCACAGAGACAAGTTGAAATATTTGTATGGTCAGTTTCATTAGTGCTTAATTGAAGTAACGTGCACGCAAACAGGTGTAGGTAAAAACGTCTCCGGAAGAAACGCCCCCTGAAGAAGCGGCAACTAGGAAAAAACGTCCCCAAGGCCAAAACAGGCCCTAAAAAAGATTTATTCTGGAACACACATGAAAAAAACAAACAAATGTTATGCCATTCTTTCTCGGCTTTAGGTTAAATGTAATCATCATATGGAACCTGCGTCCTCTGGGGGCCCGAAATGTTTACAAGAACTGCGTAAATTAAAGCATGTCACTGTCACTGTATTACCGCTGCCATATTTTTTTTTTGTCATGAATGCCCGCATCAATTCAATGTTCGCGGTCAATTCCAAGCCGACAGGTGAAACCGCTGTAGTAAAGTTAACATGCATCATTCATCATTGCAGTTCGCCACGGAGAAACGTAGTCTACGTCCTATAGCGCAAGACTCCAGCCCCGTTCGGGGACATTTTTTCCTAGTTCGCAAATAGGGACATTTTTTCCGGGGCCTTTTTTACCGGATCCCCACGTAAACACCCCACACTGTCTTCGCTTGAAGCTTGACCGGTAAGCTATTTTTGCATGTCGCATATCTTGCCTGACTGCAGGCGCCATGCTTTCACACAACTGTTTTTGCTTTTGCTATAAGCTAGAGCCATTAAAATTTCATCACCATTCAAGAGTCAAACACTGATAGTAGTGATGCACACATCACAAAAGAAAGTATCGCTCGCGGGTGACCAGTGGAACAGTGTGCGAGCAGGATTCGGCGTCTGTTTCCAAACAAATCACTTGATCTTCCAATATAAACACACAACTAAAACAATGGCCACTGTCGCTGTTTATGATCAGGAATTTTCGCAAGGAACTTGGTGATGCATTGGGCCTAAGCTCGGATTTGCTGAGCCACCGCAACGCATTTATTATCTGTCAACCCGACGTACATGACAAGCACGCATAGTTTTTCCAGCATCGCAAGAAAAGAAGCGAAACTCACTGTGGTCTTTTCCGCCACTGCTAGCTTTCGCTAGCACCGCCACATTTCTGAATGCGCAAACTACAGGCGCACATACACGACAAACATGTAGCGTTAGCGCGTAGACACTTGACATCGTGCTTGCCGCTGTTAGGCGAACAGCAAAGCCGTTGAAGTCGGCATTTTCCGAAACCGAAACAAGTCGAAATCAGCCGAAGCAGCCGAAGCTGTAGTGCTAGTCATAGCAATTGGTGGCGGCGTCGCGGCGTCGCGCTTTCTTTTGTGTTGCTGGCGGCGTCACGCTCTCGAGATTTGCGAGGCACAGAGCGCAGCAAAATAGCTCGTACGATGTGCAGAAGCGTCGTCAGGTTCTGTGTAAACCTGTGCAAAAAGTGTGCCGGCGTGCTCAACAGATAGTGCGTCTTCCTTTGTGCGCTTTCACTGGAAACACTACACTGACGGCGGGACTATTGAAGGGCGGTCACCACCCGGGACACGTTTGGCATCTCAGATGTAAGTAAATTTCCTTCTGTCCTGCACATTCTTCTGAAAACAGCGCAGAACTGGTCATGCATGCCAACACAATGCTAGTTTGTTAGTTCGTAAACAGAACGCGTTCATAACAAACGGTTGTTTGGTTTTGACAAAGTAAGGGGGGGGGGGAGGGGGTGTTAATGCATTTGCAGTGTCTTGGAAAAGAGACAGTGTCATGGGCTGCACGATTGGAGTAGAATATGCCGTACAAATCATCATTCGTAAGCTCATTGCGGGGTGCATGATGCCGGTGCCATACTGAGATTCAGCCTTCGGCAAGAATTTAGTATGGGCAACTTCGTAAGAGCCTCGACCCAGTCCTTACGTTGTGCTGCAGTTGAAGCTCCGGCGCTTGTGCATTGAATTTACACGGACTGAATAGGCTGTAAAACCTACCTGCGTTACGACAGGGCTAGCTCATTATTCAAATGTTCTATAAATATTACGGATTATTGGATAAGGAGCCGGCGAACACGAGACGGCAGTATGATTCAGCTGTAATCGTACTTAAAGCACCATTGTCGAGCCTTGGGTGCAAGTAGAAGGTAAAAAAAAATTTTTTTTAGCTATTTTTGAATTTTTTCACCTGTATTCGCTTCACATTTTCTTTTGCATAATTTGTTTTGACTGAAGTAATCCACAAAAACTACGAAGTGCATATAAATGACAGACACCAAACTCAGGCCTTCAGTCCGAAAATAGCAGTAAGGTGTAAAGTTAATTATGCATTCAACAGTACCAATAGTATTGATTTTCTTGTGTAATTATCTACAAATGAAGCAAAAAAATCTGAACTAATTGTGCTGAGATGCAACATCGACATCTTCCCTGATATGAAATGTGAATCAAAATGTGTGCAGGTATTTTTGTACTCAGTGTATGAAATTCATGCAGGTTTTAAATTGAGGAGTGCATGCAGGATTCCAAGCAAAACAAGCCTTTGCTCAAGGTATCATTCCAGTGTGGTGTTTTTGTTTAAATTTATGCATGTTTTGTAGAAACAACTGTAGATGTTGATAAGGAAGTGGTTTCGGGGGGTGGCTGCTCCTGGCCCTACGGTGCTGCGATTGGTAGGTCACCGCAGCTTGCGGCGGGGGCTAGCCTGCCACTGGATTTCTATCTGTTGTAGGCAGTCTTTGTACCTACTACCGTTTCAGTGGTGGACGACGGCTGTCGCGACGTGCCTCTCTCTCCCACTTTTTTTCTCCTCTATTTCTCTTCTGTCCGCACGAGGCAGTTGAGGTGGCTCAGCTACAGAGCCAGTAGTAGGCCCGTGCATTTTCGTTATCTTCTTCCTTTAGTCGCAACAACAAGTGGTGGTGTGTCTGGATCTAGCTCATGAATGGCTACCACATTTATGAATCGTTTGGAGGCCGCATGCACTTCCATACATGGTTTGAACAGTCACGTTACATTCTGTAATTTACTTATTACTTTTTGAATGGATGTGTTTCCACTTTTTAGTGCGTAGCCTTTCACAATTCTTAATTGATCCCCAGTCGAAAAAGACGACAGAAATTTCTGTAGTACTACAGAAATCTTTGATGTTACTACAGATATTTTTGTTGCGACAACAGAACTTTTGTTGTTACGTCAGAACTTCGTGTCGTTACGACAAAACATTGTGTTGTAACAACAGAACGTTGTGTTGTTACGTCAGAGCATTTTGTTGTTGCGACAGAACGTTGCGTTGTTACGTCAAAACTTTGTGTTGGTGCAACAGACAACGCAAAGTTTTGACGTAACGACACAACGTTCTGTCTGTGGCGACAATAAAACTTTGTGATGTCGCCGCAGACAACACAATGTTTTGACGTAACATCACAACGTTCTGTCGCAACAACAAAATGTTCTAACGTAACACAACCTTCTGACGTAATTCGCGACAACCCAAGGTATGTAGGTAATAGCGGGGTCAGGTAGCGAGGTGACAAGAAAAATTCTATAATGTGTTCTGCAGTAGCAAGCAATTTTCTTTTCGCGCATGTAGAACCGCCCATATTTTTCTTGTCCCAAATAAAACATTACGTGTTTCTTTGTTGCGTATCAACATGTTTATTTCAGTTCAAAATACAAAATTCGTAAATGAGACTGAACAGTGGTACAGACAGTTCCATGTAGAAGCTAATTTTTTTACCAGCCGTATTTTTTTTTCTGCGCGACTACCTCTCTGTCCTCAGCCGCCTTCGAACAACCTTAAAATCAACTCATTGTGCCAAAACTGAGCGCGCCTTGAGCGTCTATCTGCTGCCGTACATGCATACCACTAATTGCGCCATTCGCGCGCACGTTAAGTAGCATCACGGGCGATTGCCGGCGCAGTCGCGACCGCAACACTCATGTTTCGTTCCATGCAGGGATTATATAGCTTCTCGATGAGTGCGAATGAGTTTCACAGGAACAAACGCAAAGCTACTTCTGTTTTATCTCACTCCTTAAGACAACCTGATTAATAAATCTTTTTCACCTGTGAAATCTGCTTCCAAATTTGTAGCGATCTCTTCAAATGATCTATCCTTGTTCTCACGTCGATGATACATTCCATCCTTTATGCACTACAAAAGATTTGACTCTCGTGGAGCAGCCTGTTATCACACGTTCTTGGCCAAAAATGATGACGGCATATGCTTGCACAAGCAACTTCCCCGCACGTCTTCAGCACTCGCGCGCAGTCCTTGCTGGCTCGCGCCCAGCTCGGCGGGACCGACGCTACAGACACGGCAGATGCACGGGCAGTCTCAGGGGAGAAAGGGACTTTCTGTATATTTTAGTGCGGTATAAGGACACGCTATTTTCAGTACGATAATGGTGCGGCGTTTGAAGGGAATTGATTTTCCACTGTTGTTTATCCACCTACACGCATTAGCTCGCTACAAGGCACCCATTCCTCCGCGGTGGACAACGGGACAAAGAGACAAGTTTTGCAAACTACGTTTGGGAGTGGTTGCAGGCAAACCGCCTCTCTGGAGGATCGGATTCGGGAACTGGCCAGCAACCGGTTTCCGCCCCTCTCACGCGCACGCCTCCCCCCACTTCCCCTTCCGACCAGATGGCTGGATGAGGGCTCTTCACTGCTCAGAGAGAGGGTGCGTCTTCGCTCCGGCAGAGTGTTCCTTGTATGCGGCAGCCTGTGTGGCGTTCGTGGCGGTGCTGTGCCACCATTTGATACCAATCCGTATTGGCAAGCTTTGATAAGTTGAGACAATGGGCGGTGGGCATCATGCTATTGTACACTTTCCACGTGACTGACTGATTTTATACCATTATAACCTGCCTCGTACTTTCTTTCGTATGTGCCTTCTTTTCTTTCCAATCCCTGTCTTCTCGCTGTCCTTTCTGTTCCGTGCCGCAGCTCGGGCGCCGCTGCATTTGATGGCAGATACCGCGGCTGGCTAAAGTCGTTTTGCTTTTGTACTATTTAATAGTTAACTACGGCCTCGCGACAGGCAGAGCGTGTGATGGTTACATGCGGCGCTGTGGAAACGTTGAACCGCTTGCTCCTTCACCTTACCGTGTTCGTCGAACCACGCTGATGTTAAAATCTAACATTTTCGCTCGGATTTATTGTCTGGACCCTTCTCTGATTGTTTTGACTTAAAATGATTCGATATTGCATCTTTATATCGGTTCAGAGACTCAGATTTGATTGGACTTGGCGAATGCGCTATCACACACTTTCTTTATGGCCAAATAATAAAGCGATGTATTGACATGAAGAAGTAAATTAGGATTAAGGTGTAATGAATGATCGTCGAAGATTTGAGCACTTGGCGAAAGCGAACCATGATCGATAGGGCAGCAGAAACGGCACTAAATTTGACTAACATCATCATCCGTGGCGCAACTAGACGCTGCCGGACCTCGGCATTCTAAAAGAAAAAATTAAACTACTCGCTACGAGAAACGACCATCATGAAAGAGACAAGACAGCATGCAAGGAAGATAGACCACTCATAGGCAGCGCCTAGCACCACATACCTCGCAAAGAAATAACATCCCTAAACAGCACAAAGCACAAATTACACTATGAATTCGTATTAAATTAGCGTTAAGTGCACGCACGCCGATGCATTTCATCCTGACCCCCACGGCTTGAAAATGAAACACTCAGTCGAGCAGGGAGGGAATCTTAAACGCTTTATCTCTATCTGCGAGTCATCACTAACTATCATACGCGCTCACGTCCAAAGGCCTTTTGCGACATTTGCGAACAATGCTAGGCGAACTCATAGAAGCGCTCGTTTAGCCTCTTGTGTCACAAACCGTTCGGCGGCACAGCTCAATGGATCCATGAACCATCAATCTCAAGAACCACAACTGCATGCAGTACACGTGACGCGGTGGCTGTGTGCGCACCCATCGCTGCACCCCTCGCGCGTTTACAATATTTGCTTAGAAGAGGCAGCTCAAATAGAAAAAGAAAACGAATAAGCCACCGGCATTCCAAGCCACGTTTACTGCAGTCAGGGAGGTACGAGACAGGACTGCAAGACAGCAAGGCGACACGGTCGTATGCGGGACACTGTGAAGAAAATAAGGACCTTTTCAGCGGTGCATCAAAGTAAAAAAAAAGAAAAAAAGTCTGCTTGTCCAAACGAAGCAATAAGGAGAAGACCCAAAATGCGCTGACTAAAACCTGTTCGCTTATTCCGCATAAGCAAAATTTGAAGAGTAAAAGGTGGCTGAAAAGAGCAAAAAGGTAGAAAAACTTTAAAAGGAGCCAAATGGCCAAAAGCCTGTACAGACACGGTGATCAATGGCACAAGATACCCGCCGACCCGACACTCCGGGCCTGCTCAAAACGAGCGTCGACGGCGGCACTATGCAAAAGATGCTGCCGGCCGAGTGAAGACTGGGGAACGTGACAAACGAGGTAGGGACATGGAAGGGGACTGATGGCCCCAGAAAGGAAAGGAAAAGGATAGTTGCGGGCCGGCAGACAAAGCTGTTTTCTGCTGTGTATTCTTTACCTAGGCGCCCCCACAAAGGCGAGTGGGGTTAAACGACAAGAAGCGTTACTGGTAAAGTGGGCAGTAGGAGAACTGGCCGGAGCTCGAGCGAACTAGGCTGAGGATTAAAAAAAAAACGAAATAAAGATGGAAGAAGAGAAAACGAAAGTTATAACTAAGGCATGGAAGAAATCAAATTTCCAGATATAGAAAGTCGCTGTGAGCAAGGTTGATGAAATGGTGGCAACACTATGTAGAAATTCTGCTGTGCCTTCATCATGGTCGCCCAGAGAATGAATCTTGGGACACGCGTAGCCCATGCGAAAATAAATGTTGTTCAACAAACGATCGCCCAACAAAATCAAGGCAACGTGTGATGAAAATTCAGCCTCAGGCAATAACTTAACTTATTGGTTTTCTCGGGTACCCTTAGACGAAATAGATCGTTCACATGCCTCCTAATACAGCTCCCCCATTATAAGATTGCCATATCTTACAGTTATGCTGTTTGATCACATTCAGGCCACGGTTGGTCAAAGGGCTCTGATGTGTCGGGGGCAGTGGTCTAGCGGAATATGATATAAATTTACCTTCCTGTAAAGACCTTTGTGACAGTCCTGCCCTAGGAAGAGAATTATCACTCCGGTTTGTTGTTTGATTGTGTCATTGGCATAGCCCACAAAAGTAGGAATGGTGCGGCTTCCAAAGTATTGCAGAATCAATTGTTGCAAAAAAGAGGGTTTTAAAGAATATATATGACGGCGGAAAAAGCAGACTGTAAAAGAATTAGGACCTTTTTTTAACAAAAAAGTAAATTACAAAATACAGAATACAAACTCTTTCGTTGACGCACTTCACAAGAAAGGATCGCAGTTTCACAACACTTCGCTGGCACAGTGCACACTTTTAACTAGTTTTCAAGGTCACACTATCGCCACTGTAGACGCTACGCGAAAAAAAAATACAGTACCTAAACGGCGCCGGGTACAAAGGGAGGAAGTCCGATTCCTCTGGACGCGCACATGCTCACGGCTGGCGGATGGTCTCAGACGAACATCGCGATCGAGATCTGATGTCGAGATAACTGATGCGCGTGATAAAAGGAGGGCTGCTGCTAGGCGGGAACTATGCCGAAATTAAATAAGACGGACGCTAACTCATGGTCTTAACGAATTTCTTTTCGGTCTGTCACACTAGAAATAATAACGCGATAGCACTTGTTTTAGACATTCCCAGTCGTCAATTTAAACTTGGGTGGATTTAATTGCAGATGACCTGAAGGGGGACCTCCTCCTAAGCATAGCAATACTGAGACCCTTTCTGGCAATTTAAGAGTTAGCAAAAAGAAAAAAAGAAGGAAAGAAAGAAAGAAAGAACCTCTTCCTTTTCGATTTCAATGAGGTATAAAGCTTATAATATTGCATGCCAGCATCTTGGAGGTACTGCGGAGGCAGGATAAAGTAGGCGGTAAAAAATCGATTTCCTTGAATTTACAGATGAAACGATTCGCTTCCTTAAGATTAGCAAGTAAAAATCAGTACGCCGGAAATCACTAACAGTCCTGGCAGGCTGTGGTGGTCAATGACTTCCTGTCGTTAAAGGTCAGCACTAAATCATTGCTGACTTGATTTATACAGAAGCCGATGCATACGCCTTCTCTTCTATGCACACTCTCCTAGGCTAATTCCCTCACTGTAGACCATAGGTAAATGATGCAAAGATCGATATTTGTAACCGTAGAGACTGTTTTCATCCCGGCGTTGTATAGACTTAATTTCTTCCATGTTGTTGAATGACATCTTGTGTACTGCGATGAGTTTTGCTGTGCAGCGTTTTTCCCTTTTTTTCACGCATGTCGAATTCTGTTGTGACTGTTTTCGGGAATCGTTCTGAGCTCCCGTGAATGTCCCAAGCAGCACGCCATCAATGGACCGCCAATGGTCCAATATTGGGATATATTGGTCCCAATATTGGTCAATATTGGCGTCTGATCGGGGCGCGCAAAGAGCCAAGATATATGCCAACCAAATTGATCGGCTCTCCTATCAAAACCAGTATTGGCATACTACCTTGTTTACTGGCATTCAACGGCACTCAATGGCTACTCAATATCTTCCACCCAAGCTCACTGACTGGTTGTTATATCACGGCCATCCCGCCAAGCTCACTGGCCATCCAATATCTTGTATCCATGCTTATTCACTGGATATTCGCAACTGGCATCCAGCCAGATTTATCGGCTACCAATATTTCCAATCCAATCTTGCCCAGTGGTTTTGCATTATTGGCATCCAGCCAGAGCAGTTGGCAATCCGGCTAGTTGCTTTTTCGTGCTATGACTAATAGGCACCTGCAAAGCCATCCCCTACTTATGCAGTGCAGATATTTTTCATGCAGCTTTTTATTTAAATAAAGCATGCTGAGGATATCCATGCACAGAAAATAATACAGCTGAAAGGTTCACTGCATGGTGATTTATTAGGTGTGCACGTGTTACAGATCATGGAAACATTTAGGCAGAACTCTTAGACTTCAGTGCTCCTCCAGGTCCCAGGTTGGATGAAGGCGCTGCGTTCATCGCAGCTTCTTTTGTGGTCGGTTGTAGGGGCAGCAGCTCCATGCAGCCTTTAAATATATGGACTTGAGCAGCGTGCATAACAATGTATTTCCTTTCGCAGATAGCCCCTGGAAATAAAACCAACATTCATAAATCCCATTAAGACAGAAAACTTTTAAAGTGGAAGTGCAGCTAGACCGTGGAGTAAAAATGCAGAATAAAGCATTACCTGCTGGCCCTCAGGCAACTTTCTTGTCTGATTTACTCAGGTTGAAATAAGCTGCATGCTCAGTGAGGCCGGCCATATTAACTTGGTTACATTGGTTGCGACATCTGGCAGTGCACGTCTTCCCATGTGGATGTGTTGTTGACGCTGGAAACATAAAACAAAATGATATTTGCCGTTATCTATTCGTTAAACGGTAGTCAGTGCTTGCCCCCTTATACTTGTAGTGCCTTTGTGATCGAACACCTGTAGAAGAAAGACGTCGTCATAACTGGAAGCTTCAAATCAATAGCTTTCCTTTGAATAGATTGCCGCGAGAACTAAAAAGAAACTACAAAGGAAAAAACAGACACAAAAAATGGCAGTCGCACTCCGACCGCGGCTGCTAAATTTAGTGTGCACCGCATCATTACTGCAAACAGAACGTTTTAAAAGTTGTCAAGGCTGCAGCCAAAACAACGTACGACACAGATGCTTTGGGGGTTGTATGATACACTCGAACTGAAAAAATAAAGAAATCTATAGCTTAGCATCACGTTTGTTGTGGGAACAAGTTTGATCGTGTGGTAAAGCATAAGAACTATGGTAGCAACTGTAAATAAACTATTTTAAGCGGCTATTTTATGACACTTCTACTACTCGAAATTAGCGCAAGAGAAAGATCAAACACGTGAATAAGCTACGCGTTGTTTAGACCATTCCAATAGCGCATTCATAACGGCAAATTACAATATTTTTTCGCTCGCAACTAAAAATCATGTCCCAGAAAGCTAGACTTAACTCTCAGTTTTGAATATAGTTTGTAAAAGAAACTGACCAAGGGAACAGTGAGGGGGAGTAGAGTGGGGGGCATTGTGAGCATCGCTGCCCTTCCGCGATGACTGCTTTTCGGGGAGAAAAGGCTACACGACGGGAAGTTGAAAGCGGTTTGGAGAATTGCTTTAGTCAAGGCCCTCGGGCGGAGAGGCGACAAAAGGGCGAGAGAATGGAAACCATATGTTCTTTGCGCCAAGCGTGTGAGGAGGAATACGCAGAGTTTTGCCCTTGGTTTCGCTAAAACAACGAGGAGTGCGTTCGGAGCTCTTTGGTCGTCTCGACTGTTGGCTCGGTAACATTTTCAGTGGAATGATAATTTCGGTATATTTTTTTTTGTTAATGCAAAATGCGTTTTGCCTCATAGTTTAAAATAATAATCACATACGTAAAACAATCTTCAGTTTTCACGGAATCGTCCTCGGTTCGAACAAATGGACATATTTTTTTTATTAAAGATAGCACACAGGTCGCTGTTCATGACGGAGTGCTCTTGAAACGTCATCACGCGCAACTGAGCGATGCAACAGCCCGTATACTTGCTGTATTCCTATTAAGGAAAAGAAAAGCGAAAACGACTATAACTACGGGTACTTCAAGGTTAAAAATTCCCATGTTATTCATTTTTATTTTTTTTTTTCAAATCAGGTGGACATTTAGAGCAAGAAAAAATCAGCGTAGAACTAAGCGTGGGCATATCAAGAAATACAAAATACTCGACGAGCTAATATCTGAAGAACTAAATTTGCAGTAAAGAAAAAATAGAAAGAAAGCAAGGGTCAACATTGAAACTATATCTATGAACTTGGGACAAGGTTGTCCTCAGAAAGAAGCGCGGTATAATCATCTTTCAGCCCGCGGAAGCAGCGCTTGTGAAAGCGGCAGAATATTTCACAAAGGAACCCTAATTCTCAATCATGTGTTAAATTCTTCGAGAGTGGTGTTCTCTAAAAATGCCACAAAACTGCTAAGTAACGCACTCGCATTACTTTTAATATATATGAATTGCAATTAGCTGCCTGGTTGACGTGATGGGATAGAATTATATAGTTCTCTGAAGGGGAACGCCTTCGGTGCGGTGATTATATGTTTGGATAATAAGGAAATTAATGTTTGAAGAATAGTTTCTGAACAATGCTTAGGAGAGCGCTGTCAATCGCTGTGGTCAAATGTATCATTATGAGCCATATATTACAACTTTCGAACAAAATTAACTTCCGTAAAGAACATCGTTATTATGCAATTTCAATTTTGTTACCATATATGCTGCCGACACATGTGCTCGCATTCATTACACTGTAGGTAATTGTTTTAAATTTTTTTTCGTTTGCCTTGCATCATGCAGTGCTGTTGATTTGTTTTATTATCTTTTACATGTACACTACTTTTTGGCAGTGTGCGATTTACGTCGCATTAGAATACGAACCACTCCAGGACAGTTCAGATTTGTTTTCTTGTCAAGTGAATTAGCTAGACATAACGTAGAACATATGTTGCTTCTATTTTTTCTTTGAGCTGAAATATTTTATGCGCTGCTGCACCAATGGCCAAAGTCGTTCAGTCCTTGTCTGTTGCTGAAGCCCACAGCAGAGCGCAAAAGAGTACAGTACAAATTTGTGTTTAGTAGATATTAGAACTCGAAGGCCCTGAAAGCAGCCCAACATATCTGTCTATAAGAACAGCTAGTACTGAGGCTTGGTATAGTCGGTGCTTATGCTGAATGCCGGAAACAGTTAGGGTAATGGCGAATCATGCAGTGCGTGTTTGATTCGCTAGCGCGATCGATTTCTCCCACCTCTTCTTAGCTCGAACATGTTGGGTTTCTTTCCATCACGTAAAATAAAGGCGGAAATAATGATGCTACGCGTGCGTGTTTCCAATCATGGACAAACGTTTACAGGATGTGGATTCACCGGATATATTCGATCGTTTCTGCGTTTACTATCCAAACGTAGCCACTGGTCTTTGTTCAAGCGACACAAACGTTCTGTTGCGTTCTTTGCATTTGAGTACCTTGCGTTTCTTGACTGCGCAGGATTTTTTTCGCGGACACGCATCTATTAAACATTTGCTTGTCAAATCAGATGTGTGCTCGAGCGTGCGCGTATGCTTGTACTCGTATGCGTATAAATAGGCCCATGGAACGAAATCCCGTGCGCGAGAGTTGTGCGCGAGATGTGTTCGAGATCTGTGCACGGATATATCTGTGCATCGGATCTGTGCATTGATGTGTCAATCACTTTCAATCATCCTGATTTGACGAGATCAGAAAAACAAATCGTCTCCACCGGGAATCGAATTCCTAGCCTAGTTAACACTTTAACCAACTGCGCTAAACCCTGGATCGCGAAACTAGCACCATACGTAATTCTCATTGTCTACCGTGAGGATAGCGACGAGAATGACGCTGCAATTAGTGATAATGACAATGATGACAAAATCAATGGTAATGACGCTGCGTTTAGTTGATAACGATAATGATACGTAATGCACCGTATGCAGTAGCATTAATCTCGCCTTCGCTAATTTCTGCAGTGTAGATTCCACGTGCTGTCACAATTTTTTCAACGCTTGGCTAAAGTTTGGAACACTACCTCTGTTAGCTACGTCCACGCATGATCGACATCCGGGCCTCTAGTCTGCAGGAATTGTCTCGAAGATATGATATGCAGAATTTTACATAACAATTATATGTGCCTAAAGTCGTAAATAAAAGAGTTCTCTACCAAAATTGTCATGTATAATCGCAGGTCATCCACAACAATTAGCGAATCACGAAAAATGTATTCAGAAAAATATATTCTACATTTTCCGTGATGAGCACTTCTGTTCATTTTGTCTGGTCAGCTCAGTCAAGCATGGAAACATTTAGGCAGAACTCTTAGACCTCAGTGCTCCTCCTGTCTTTGCGTCCCTTGGCAAGGTGTTCTCAGGTCCCAGGTTGGAGGAAGGCGCTGCGTTCATCGCAGCTTCTTTTGTGGTCTGTTGTAGGGGCAGCAGCTCCATGCAGCCTTTATAGATATGGACTTGAGAAGCGTGCATAATAATGTATTTCCTTTGGCAGATGGCACCTGGAAATAAAAGCAACATTCATAAATCCCATTAAGAAAGAAAACTTTTGGAAAGTGGAAGTGCAGCTAGACCGTGGAGTAAAAATGCAGAATAAAGCATTACCTGCTGGCCCTCAGGCAACTTTCTTGTCTGATTTACTCAGGTTGAAATAAGCTGCATGCTCAGTGAGGCCGGCCATATTAACTTGGTTACATTGGTTGCGACATCTGGCAGTGCACGTCTTCCCATGTGGATGTGTTGTTGACGCTGGAAACATAAAACAAAATGATATTTGCCGTTATCTATTCGTTAAACGGTAGTCAGTGCTTGCCCCCTTATACTTGTAGTGCCTTTGTGATCGAACACCTGTAGAAGAAAGACGTCGTCATAACTGGAAGCTTCAAATCAATAGCTTTCCTTTGAATAGATTGCCGCGAGAACTAAAAAGAAACTACAAAGGAAAAAACAGACACAAAAAATGGCAGTCGCACTCCGACCGCGGCTGCTAAATTTAGTGTGCACCGCATCATTACTGCAAACAGAACGTTTTAAAAGTTGTCAAAGCTGCAGCCAAAACAACGTACGACACAGATGCTTTGGGGGTTGTATGATACACTCGAACTGAAAAAATAAAGAAATCTATAGCTTAGCATCACGTTTGTTGTGGGAACAAGTTTGATCGTGTGGTAAAGCATAAGAACTATGGTAGCAACTGTAAATAAACTATTTTAAGCGGCTATTTTATGACACTTCTACTACTCGAAATTAGCGCAAGAGAAAGATCAAACACGTGAATAAGCTACGCGTCGTTTAGACCATTCCAATAGCGCATTCATAACGGCAAATTACAATATTTTTTCGCTCGCAACTAAAAATCATGTCCCAGAAAGCTAGACATAACTCTCAGTTTTGAATATAGTTTGTAAAAGAAACTGACCACTTCAGACACACAACACACGCGCGATGAAGTTGTAACCTGAAAATCACAGAAAACACGCGTCATGTTTTATAGGACCACGTTTTTCTTTTGCAATACAAATTGGCCACCTCTGCGCCGTAAATTTTGTCATTATGACCAGAGTTTATGTATACAAAATAGTGCGCTGAAAATACATTTCAGAACTGACTGGCGTGGTGCGGTCGAAATAAATGACTTTCCGTTCTCGCAAGCATATCGGTTATTGACATGACGATCAAGGCTGACAACATACTGCACCAAATAATGCAAAAAAAAAGTATCTTACCATACGGCTAGCGCAGATTTGCAGACCTCAGTTGCAACAATCCAAAATGAATGCTGCCACGCAAAGTACATCCCAGGGATCTGATGCTTTATACACCTGGTAAGAAAAAGTAGCGATCTTACAAGGAGACAAAGCAAGAAATAATCTCAGAGAGCTCAGTTATGAACAAACAACTCAAAATGCTGGTAGTACTCACAAATATCCTCTTTCTGGCTTGGCCATTAAAACGAATCGGAACTTTCACAAGGCTTGGTTTTTCAGTTCTGCAGTCCAAAGCTGCGGGAGCACGAGCAGCTCGAGCGGGTGGGGATTGTGTGGCCGACCAGACGCCTCTGAATCAGCGGCTTGTGTCGAGTTTTTAGGCACGGTTGGAAGGGGGCAGAAGGATAGTTGTGTTTCCTCTCCCTCTTTTTTTTTTTTTGCTTGAGATCTGTCCAAAGAGTAGGCATAAAGCTCGAAAGGGGGTGAGAGAAATGAAAGAGGTCCCGCAGGACCACGTGAGCCCAGAGGGCTGCGGGCCAGGAAAGTTGGCGGGAAGGAAGGGAACAGTGAGGGGGAGTAGAGTGGGGGGCATTGTGAGCATCGCTGCCCTTCCGCGATGACTGCTTTTCGGGGAGAAAAGGCTACACGACGGGAAGTTGAAAGCGGTTTGGAGAATTGCTTTAGTCAAGGCCCTCGGGCGGAGAGGCGACAAAAGGGCGAGAGAATGGAAACCATATGTTCTTTGCGCCAAGCGTGTGAGGAGGAATACGCAGAGTTTTGCCCTTGGTTTCGCTAAAACAACGAGGAGTGCGTTCGGAGCTCTTTGGTCGTCTCGACTGTTGGCTCGGTAACATTTTCAGTGGAATGATAATTTCGGTATATTTTTTTTTGTTAATGCAAAATGCGTTTTGCCTCATAGTTTAAAATAATAATCACATACGTAAAACAATCTTCAGTTTTCACGGAATCGTCCTCGGTTCGAACAAATGGACATATTTTTTTTATTAAAGATAGCACACAGGTCGCTGTTCATGACGGAGTGCTCTTGAAACGTCATCACGCGCAACTGAGCGATGCAACAGCCCGTATACTTGCTGTATTCCTATTAAGGAAAAGAAAAGCGAAAACGACTATAACTACGGGTACTTCAAGGTTAAAAATTCCCATGTTATTCATTTTTATTTTTTTTTTTCAAATCAGGTGGACATTTAGAGCAAGAAAAAATCAGCGTAGAACTAAGCGTGGGCATATCAAGAAATACAAAATACTCGACGAGCTAATATCTGAAGAACTAAATTTGCAGTAAAGAAAAAATAGAAAGAAAGCAAGGGTCAACATTGAAACTATATCTATGAACTTGGGACAAGGTTGTCCTCAGAAAGAAGCGCGGTATAATCATCTTTCAGCCCGCGGAAGCAGCGCTTGTGAAAGCGGCAGAATATTTCACAAAGGAACCCTAATTCTCAATCATGTGTTAAATTCTTCGAGAGTGGTGTTCTCTAAAAATGCCACAAAACTGCTAAGTAACGCACTCGCATTACTTTTAATATATATGAATTGCAATTAGCTGCCTGGTTGACGTGATGGGATAGAATTATATAGTTCTCTGAAGGGGAACGCCTTCGGTGCGGTGATTATATGTTTGGATAATAAGGAAATTAATGTTTGAAGAATAGTTTCTGAACAATGCTTAGGAGAGCGCTGTCAATCGCTGTGGTCAAATGTATCATTATGAGCCATATATTACAACTTTCGAACAAAATTAACTTCCGTAAAGAACATCGTTATTATGCAATTTCAATTTTGTTACCATATATGCTGCCGACACATGTGCTCGCATTCATTACACTGTAGGTAATTGTTTTAAATTTTTTTTCGTTTGCCTTGCATCATGCAGTGCTGTTGATTTGTTTTATTATCTTTTACATGTACACTATTTTGGCAGTGTGCGATTTACGTCGCATTAGAATACGAACCACTCCAGGACAGTTCAGATTTGTTTTCTTGTCAAGTGAATTAGCTAGACATAACGTAGAATATATGTTGCTTCTATTTTTTCTTTGAGCTGAAATATTTTATGCGCTGCTGCACCAATGGCCAAAGTCGTTCAGTCCTTGTCTGTTGCTGAAGCCCACAGCAGAGCGCAAAAGAGTACAGTACAAATTTGTGTTTAGTAGATATTAGAACTCGAAGGCCCTGAAAGCAGCCCAACATATCTGTCTATAAGAACAGCTAGTACTGAGGCTTGGTATAGTCGGTGCTTATGCTGAATGCCGGAAACAGTTAGGGTAATGGCGAATCATGCAGTGCGTGTTTGATTCGCTAGCGCGATCGATTTCTCCCACCTCTTCTTAGCTCGAACATGTTGGGTTTCTTTCCATCACGTAAAATAAAGGCGGAAATAATGATGCTACGCGTGCGTGTTTCCAATCATGGACAAACGTTTACAGGATGTGGATTCACCGGATATATTCGATCGTTTCTGCGTTTACTATCCAAACGTAGCCACTGGTCTTTGTTCAAGCGACACAAACGTTCTGTTGCGTTCTTTGCATTTGAGTACCTTGCGTTTCTTGACTGCGCAGGATTTTTTTCGCGGACACGCATCTATTAAACATTTGCTTGTCAAATCAGATGTGTGCTCGAGCGTGCGCGTATGCTTGTACTCGTATGCGTATAAATAGGCCCATGGAACGAAATCCCGTGCGCGAGAGTTGTGCGCGAGATGTGTTCGAGATCTGTGCACGGATATATCTGTGCATCGGATCTGTGCATTGATGTGTCAATCACTTTCAATCATCCTGATTTGACGAGATCAGAAAAACAAATCGTCTCCACCGGGAATCGAATTCCTAGCCTAGTTAACACTTTAACCAACTGCGCTAAACCCTGGATCGCGAAACTAGCACCATACGTAATTCTCATTGTCTACCGTGAGGATAGCGACGAGAATGACGCTGCAATTAGTGATAATGACAATGATGACAAAATCAATGGTAATGACGCTGCGTTTAGTTGATAACGATAATGATACGTAATGCACCGTATGCAGTAGCATTAATCTCGCCTTCGCTAATTTCTGCAGTGTAGATTCCACGTGCTGTCACAATTTTTTCAACGCTTGGCTAAAGTTTGGAACACTACCTCTGTTAGCTACGTCCACGCATGATCGACATCCGGGCCTCTAGTCTGCAGGAATTGTCTCGAAGATATGATATGCAGAATTTTACATAACAATTATATGTGCCTAAAGTCGTAAATAAAAGAGT
Organism: Amblyomma maculatum; assembly: GCF_055883805.1. Lineage (NCBI taxonomy): Eukaryota > Metazoa > Arthropoda > Arachnida > Ixodida > Ixodidae > Amblyomma > Amblyomma maculatum. The sequence continues at coordinate 38,613 of NW_028146793.1, forward strand.
TCTCTACCAAAATTGTCATGTATAATCGCAGGTCATCCACAACAATTAGCGAATCACGAAAAATGTATTCAGAAAAATATATTCTACATTTTCCGTGATGAGCACTTCTGTTCATTTTGTCTGGTCAGCTCAGTCAAGCAATTTTAGGAGAATCTATACATTAATCACAATAAACATTATATATATGGTGGCCCAAATTCGTATGGCGTATGAATATCTTCTACAGTTGAACGTAAACTGACGTCCGGGCCAGCGAAAAATTTAGTTGCGACGAAATTAGCCCCAACACACTGTCATATTCAGATGCAAGCATTAGAACTGTCTCTGTCGGTCAGAGCTGCTTCTACTGTTTATTTAGCGCCGCCGCAGCCTGAAATGTGCAAAGGTGGCCAGCCATCAAAGCTCGTTAGACAATATCGGCCACTAGAAACCATGATATATACAATGTTGGGCTGCCATCAAAGCTGATGGGACAATATTGACCAATCTATGTCAAGTTATATGCAATGTTGACAAGCCATCCATATTGGCAGAACGTTATTGCCCAACCTATGCCATTAGGGTGCAATGCTGGCTGGCCATCACAGTCCATCGAACAATATAATGCATATGTATACATTGTTGGCAGGCCGCCATGACAGGCGGGTCACTATTGACCAATATATACCATGATTTATTTATTGCTGACAAGACAACCATAATGGCCGGACAATATTAACCTATTTATGCCATTATAAGTACAATGCTGGCCAGCCATCATACCTCATTAGGCAATATTGACCGCTATAATCCAAGATATATATACAATGTTAGGATGCCACCAAAGCTGGTGGGGCAATATTGACCGATGTATGCCAAGATATATTCAAATGTGACGAGGCAACCATAATGGCCGGACTATTAGCCAAGCTATGCCATGATATGTGCAATGCTGATCAGCCATCAAGGTTCATTAGACAATATCGACCACTAGAAACCAAGATATTACAATGTTAGGAAGCCGCCAAAGTTGGTTGGACATTATTGACCACTGTATGCCTAGATATATTCAATATTGAGGAGCCGTTGTTATTGACCGGACAATATTTACCAGGTTATACCATGGTGTGGAAGATATTGGTAAACAATTGCAGCTGGTTGGCCAATAATGACCAGGCTGCCTCACTGTGTATACAATAATGGCAAACTGTTCAATATGAATGGGCATTATTGACCGCTCTTAGCCGGTTGAATGCCAATAACGGATATGGGTGAAGTTCACTGGGCCAGTAATGATTATGGTATAACGTGGCTGCACATTACTGGTAACTCAATGGCACCATTGGGCCACTTGTGGGCCAGTAATCCCCAATCAATCCCCATTATTGGGCCGATGAAATGTGCTGCCTGGGGTAGGTTCCAACCACTTTGAATCATAGCAGGGTGCTTCCTCCGGTTCATCTTGCTGTCTCGTCAAATTTGTTTGCCTCTACATCACGGTGTTGTACGCTGAATTCAGATTGTTTTATATTGATAAAAACGCACACTACGAAGTTTTACCTCAAAATCTTTGCCAAAGAAATCCACCTGGCCCCTTTTACCAAAATGTTAAATTGAGGAAACTTCCCGCATAACAATATCGATTGAAGCGTCGGTACGTTGGAAGTAAGAGTCCATAAAGAATGGTGATCAGCAGCTTTCGGCAGTTATGAGAAGAAAGTGTACATCACGAACGGTGAGAAAAATGTTGAAGACGGATGTGCGCTAGCACCACAGGCGATAACATAACGTTTGCGTACAAGTGCTGCAGAGGCGTGGTTGAATTTCATTTATACTGAGCTCATCTGCGATTCCGAAGGTTTAGTGACGACCCCTCACCGCAATACCAGCGGTAAAATTTACAAGTTCCTGATAGTAGATACGTGCTGCCCAAAAAGTGAAACTGGCCTCCGAAACCTTAATCGTGTGACGGAGGCCAGTACTAAACATTGGAAAAACGTGACAGTGCAGCATGTAGTTATCTGTGGTGCTTCGCGTACTTAAGAACGCAGCATCAAATTCGGTCTTTAGAATTGCATTATGCCCAGCTCTTCAGCGGCTGTGTGTATGTGGATGTTACGCGAACAAAAATAAACCTCGTCTGGAAAAGGCAGAATTCCCTCAAATGTACCTTCAGTAAAATGGACAGTAGTTAGAAAAATCACGTGATTGAATACAGGTATCGAGTGAGCCAAGCAACATGACCGCAGGAATTTGTGCTTTATAAAAAGATGGCTGAGCATGCACGCCTCAATGATTTAAGACAACACAGGTGTATGTTACCGACAAACATCAATTTTTACTTTCTCATTTTGCTTGCATAACTATTTTCAATTGCCTAAAATTTGTTGATTTGTTTACTTGGCGATGTATTATTATTGCAATATTAAAAAGAAGCTCAATGAAGACCTTCCAAATAGCGCTCGTTCACGATGTAAAAGTCCATTGCGTATTCAAAGGCGAAGCTTGGCCTTTTCCACAATTATTTCGTGCTCCTTACGATAATTAAAGTACAAAAATTTTACCACCGTTCGCGCCTGAAGGAAATATTCTCGAATATGTCGCAGGTCACTAGCGCTAGCTAAGTTTGTATGGGCCGCCAGTAGAGCCGCCGCTCTCGAATCCGACCATGATCGCGCCTGTTGCGCCCGTGCCCGGCTCCCATTGTCACAAGCCCGGGGGAGGCTTCCCTGTCTACGGGAATGCAAGGCGGCCATTTCCCCTTCGCCCTTTCACAGCCGGTCTCGAGGGAGAGCGCGCTCTCTCTCGAGTCCGGCCCTGGCCCTTCATAGCTCTCTCTCCCTCTCCACGAAAAACCAGTTGGCCAAGATGGATGCCGCGTTGGCGGCAGAGGGACGCGAGCGACCATCTGCATTCTATTCTTTCCTCCCCTCTCCCACTATCCGCACGCTGACAGTGTCGGTTGTTTCCGCCGGCAGTCCACAGCCGCCCCCCCCCCCCCCCATTTTTTTTCTTTCTCCGCTTCCTCCTCGTCCTTTCAAGTAAGCAAGATGCGGCGTTGTTCGTCTCGCGGATCACAGCAGTGCTGCCCGTGCAGTCGTCTTTCTCCTTCGTTGACTTTATGCTGAACTGCGACATTTCTGTTCGTGCTCATTTAGCACGAGAACGAGCACAAGTGCTATATCATCTGAGAAGACACTGTGCAAAAGTCGTCACCGCGGGACATTGAAAACTTCGACAGAACGATGTTGAAGATTTGGGGAAGGCGAAGAAAATCCGCGTGGGCCCAGCGCATTGCACCTATATTTCATATTACAGGTAAGCGTCTCTTTGCTACGATGTGTTTTGAATTGTATTCTGAAGAGAGAAATGAATCGTAACGCTGACACTTAACCGCAGACGAAGAAATGGAAGGATGGAGCAGAGAACTTAGCAGGCTGAACCGGAAACGCCATGACCAGCCTGATGCGCGGAAGAAGGTACGTAATGTGATGTTTGTCTTTGTTTTCCACTTTTAGTAGCTACGACGACGGGTGAAGTTTCTTAACCCCCCCCCCCTGTTACCCTAAGCAACCACCTTGATCTTGAGCACTGCCTCTAGCCTCCTAGCATGAAAAGCACAAAGGCGCCAGACTATAGTTCGCGAGCAGCCAAGTACGGACGTTATTAGTCTTGCCTGGAGAACTCGAGCTGTGCTGTGCGTCGCAAAACATTGCCGCCAACCTTTCAGATCTTCAATGATAACGCCTCGTAGAGCGCGGTTCGATTCCGTATTTCTGTTCATGCTTATCGCGAAACGCGCTTCTTTGACTGAGCTACATATACGCGAAAACTTACGCGAACGCGATGGCGGCACACATCGCGCGGAACAGAAATGCATGTGTCGATTGGCTCGTCACTCCGAGCTGCAGAAATAAAAAATTTCGCTCGTTCCTCGGAATCGCATGCCCGATCAGCCAACAGCATAAACGCGAAGCGTACGTCACTGCCGCTAATTTCGTACGCGCTCTCTCTCAATCTCTCGTTTTTTTTTTTTTTTTTTGCAGTGTTGCATCGTGTTTGTGCACTTTCGCGTAAATTTCTCGCTCTGTGCGAACAATGGTGAAGGGGCAAGGATTCTACGAATGTATAATCGCAACAAAAAAAAATGAAAGGTCAAGTTACCACTCTTATAGCGCAAGTGTAAATCCATTTTATTGCATGTTATCGCAAAACACTTCAATTCTTGCAATTGTTGTGAATTGCATATGCAAATAGTTTGCGGTGTACTATACCACGGACAAAAAGGGAGGACGAGTCACACACAGCGCTGTGTGTGTCTCGTCCTCCCTTTTTGTCCGTGTTTAGCTTGCGCTGTTTCCCCCTTGCGATGAACCAACTAGCCCGTAACGTTTTGTTCAAGTACTATACCAGCAACACAGAGCGTCGTCGCTGTTTCGCGTTGCCGTCGATTCGCGAGCATGTATCTTCCCCAGTAAGCGATGAACGATCGCTTTCGCCGCGCCGACTTGACGCGTTGCTCTCGCTCTCTTTTTCGCTCGCATGTAGCTCAGTCTTTATCATTTTCTTTGTCGCGCAAGATGTACCCAGATGTGTCTGACAGTATTCCAGCCACTCGTCTGTTTCTACAATATACAGGTTATGCTAGTAACCATTTGCGGCTTTATCTATATGTTTCTTCGCCGCCTTTAAATTGAGCTTGACGGGTGTGACCGGAATTAGTCATTCGACGACCAGCGCGCACGTTTGCTGCTATCGCCGCCGCCGAGATGTTCACTAATTTTCAGGGAGCAAGTCAGCCCAGTAAAGACAATTTCAGTACTGCCAAGCCTGTGTTCTTTTGTGCTTACGGCATTGTCACCGCCAAGTGACAATATGCAATGTTTTGATGTACTTAGTGAACTTTAATGCTCGCGTTACAGTGTCATCACATAGTATAGAAATGAGGAAGACGGAATGACCATCGCTTCCTCAACAAAACAAATGCGCTAATATTTCTCTTCATTCCGTCTCGTACGACTCCAGCCATAACCTATTTTTACTAAAGCAGTCTATGCTCCAAACCTGCCGACAAGTGCACTCGTGTTTGTACATGCAGTCACGAGCCCGTTGGTCTACAGCGCTCGAGCGGTGATATATGCGATCGAAGGGAAAAATGAATTGTCGCCTGCATATTATCTCACCAAAAAATATTTGGCATATGCGACCTTCTATGGTTTAGAAGGGTCAAGAATAGTCATGGGTAGGGGAATAATAGTGGCAGGCCTAAGATGAATGACGTCAATAGGCGAGGGTGTTCCTGAGCTTACATCGCACAGTTAGCACATTAGCGTAGTGAATTTCACTTTGAGATATGGCTCCTTCGGTCGAGTGAAGGTCACGCGTCACAGATCGGATTACGCTGAGCACTGCGTCGCATCTTTCCGATATGCTGGCCGCAACCCTCCCCTTAGCAGCATAATCGGATAATATACCAGAACTAAGCATAAACTGCCTCCACCTCGCTCCCAATCTCCGTTGTTTGCTTATTCTCATTTTCTTTATTAAAATAAGCTTTTGTAAACATTTTTTTTTCCGTATTTGTCCTGTGCCAACCCAAGAGCTTTACCTTTCGTGTCTAAGTGTCTTATATCTATTCCTTGATATTTTTAATGCTACAATCTTTCTTACTCATTCAAGCCAATAATAAATTCAGCACTTTGCTTCTGTTCTTCACCCCTACAAAAAATACTAAAGTTCTGCTTGCATCAGAAACACACTAGCCAATCCTCTTCCTCTCTGTTTGGTCATCCTCAAGCAAAAATATGAATACTTTGCCTCTTCCCTCTCCTGCTCACGTTACTTTTCCGTTATTTCTTTTTTACTACTTTTATTTTTCGCCTATTGTCTTTTTGCTGCCATTCTTATTATTTTTTTTTGATAATGCATTTCTTCGTGCTGTCCCGGTGCTTGTGTTTTTGATCACACCCTCATAATTTTCTAGGCATATTTTCCAGGTTTTGTGTTTACTTTATTTCTTCTCATTGTACGCCGCTTCGCATATGTTCGGTTCCTTCTCGGCGCCTACCTTCTAATTCGTTTTCTAAGTTCGTATTTTTTCCGTCGTCTTCGTCGTGCTATTCACCCTCAGTTTCACTGTGAATAGCTGCTCTTGACATCATGTTTTTGTTTTCTTTTTTTGCGGAATGCTCTCAATTTTTATCTGCTTTCAGCGTTTGTCAGTATAGTTTGAAATCCGCTTTAGGCATGACAGGTAATAGTGGTACAGGAATACTCTCCCGTTACATTTTTTTTTTAGAGAGCTATTACAGCTGGGCGGTGGCCTACTATAGCTCATGTAAAAATGTGTGGATGCAATGTTATTGACCGTAACCTCAATAATGATTGTGTTGTAGCCATAGTTTGGTGAACGTCATTTTATTGTCGTATGTCGCGCATTGATTAGGTTGTTTCGAAAAAGGCAGAAGGCGCACTATATGACCGGCTGGCCCTTTTTGTGTGCTTCGCGCTCTTGGTCGCAAGATATGTGACAGCACGTGGCGCCACTTTAACGACGCAAAGCTACCATGGTGCGGCATATATGTAAACGGCGATTAGGTCATGAGATATTGCTCTGGCAAAGGAGATGCCCCTATGTGGCATTGACCTCAGTCCGGCTATGCACAGGTTATATCAGCTGAGGTAGACACCACTGCAGATTATAAAAAAGAAAAGATGGAAGCGTTCTTCCCAAACAAAATCAATTGAATTTGCTGTTAGATGTTAAGATACCGGCTATTAACTTGATCTGCTTACTTGATTAATTAGCCAATTATAATTAATTGACCTTATAAATAAATTGTTCAATTGCTCAGGTCTTAATAAGAGCTGCCGGACCTGACCCAGATGCTTCCTCTCAGGTAGCCTTAGCGTGGCCCTTTTTATTCCGCACAAATGAAAGCTGGCGCAATTTAAAAATACTACGTGACAGCTTGCTGCACGTGCCCGAATTCTCCGTGATTACAGCGCTGTCATCCGTAGCTTGATAAAGCGCGGCCAGATTCGCGCCTTCAGCGATACCCACCACAGTACATATGTTTCTGCTGGCTCGGAGATAACCTCAGGCAGCTGCAGCCGAGACAACGTAAAGGTGCTATGTCCGCAGCTGTTCATACTTACCTCTAACCAGCAGAAAAGCAAAGCTCTGTCCTCAGCAGCGCAGAAAGCTCAAATCTGGCAGCGCTTTGCCAACTGGCGCATTAAAGCGTTACGATCACGTCGCAGTTGATAACAACATTTAATTATCTTGGCTTTATAATATATATACTGCTGATGCCCATTCTTGATTCAACTACATTTCCTGCATTTGCATTTTTGCTATGACCAACTCCTCTGTTTCTGCCAACAAGGGTGTACCTATGTTTTTCTTTTCCATATAGTTTGCTACATTGTCCTCAATTTATGATCACACTATAAAATCATATAGGTTAGCCTTACTGATTAAAGTATATTCTAAATAACTTGCACTTGGTTACTTCAAACTTTATTCAGTCGGGTGCTTTTGTCTCTTCAACAACTATAACAAAATGTGGGCTTCTTTTGAATGGTGCATAGTCTTATTTATCTAAAGAATCAGCCACATTTATTACATTTACCTTTGTGTTTTTACAGGTCCACCTTGACCATGGAAATTGTATGAACCAATTCAGTCTCCGATCGGATTCCGACTTCTGCAAGCTGATGTCCGTTTACTCGGGGGGACTGAAGTACAAGGAGCGTGACAGGAAGCCTTTGTAGCAGAGCCATCCCAAGAGTGTTCCCTCCACCCTACCCTTTTGGAGTGGCATCAATGTCAGGTAAACAAAAACATCTTTCCCCCGCAGGGCGCACCTGTTAAAGCAGGTGTTTGTGTGTTTTGTGCGACACCACGGACCCCGAGCACCCACGCTTAGCCGTGCGTGGCATCGTCGTGTCTGGGGAAAAGGGGATCCTGGTGGTTGAGCCGATGCCGAGTGTTTGGATCTTTAAGGCCCCTCGGCGGAGGCAACACACCATTTGGCCCACGCTTCCCATAGACGGCACCTCCGGGCTGACCCACCCGGGGGAAATCGGCAGTCGCCTTTTCCTGTTCTCCCCTCCATCTTTCACTTTCCTATTTTCTTTCTTAGAACTGTCCTGTCCTGTCTTACCTTCTTCATTTCTTCCTACTTCCAGGCGGCGAGGGTTAACCTTGTGTGGCTAGCTACCCTGAGTTACGCCATATTGGGTTATAGTTGCGGTGTACAGCTGGCGTGGGCAGGAATTGACAATTTCTGTCCCGTCCCCTCGTTGGGCTCCATGGTGGGTGGCTGGCACTGCAGCCGAAAAATACACTTTTTATGGCATCTAAACACCTTAACCCCGATTGTCCTCCTTCTAAAAGGGGGCGCACCGAGACCACCATGTTCTTCTCAAAGAACATAAACAACTTTCCTCGTTTCCACGTGGGCCACAGTGACCACGAGGAAATCACTGCACGACTTGTGTCCCCATTTGTTGTTTCTCGAACGTTGACTGAGGCCATTGGCCAGGGCTATAAGATAAAGAAACTTGGAAACGGTGACCTGTTACTAGAATTAATATACAATCATCAGTATCAGAAGCTCAGTGCAGTCGAATCATTTGGAGAAATACCGGTACAGATTAGCCCGCACCGATCACTGAACACTGCCCGAGGAGTCATCTCTGATGATGACCTTAGGTACGTGAGTGAACAAGAACTTCTTGAAGGCCTGAAGGAACAAAAAGTCACAGATGTTTACCGGATAAAGATCAGACGAGATAACAAAGAGATAGAAACAAAGCACATTGTACTCACCTTTGCTGCAAGCACTCTCCCAGAATCAGTCGAAGTAGGCTACACAAAGATAAAACTGAGGCCCTAAATCCCTAACCCACGCCGCTGCCTCAAATGTCAGAAATATGGCCATGGCTCTCAGAGTTGCCGTGGCCAACTCACATGTGCAAAGTGTGCCTCGCACGAACACCCTACAGACAACTGCGAAGAACAGCTGCTTCTCTGCTCAAACTGTGAAGGTAACCACCCAGCTTATTCACGCTCATGCCCATACTGGAAAAAAGAAAAAGAAATAATTACACTGAAAGTCACCGAAAACATATCTTACGGAGAGGCACGAAAGCGGCTTTCTCTTCCTCAAAAGCCACACTACTCCGTTGTGACGCAGCAGGGCGCGGCATCACAGCGGTCGTCGGCACCTGCCCAGGAAGCACACAGTTCTTCCAGGGCAGCGCCACCTGCGCCCTCGGTGGAGTCAGCTAGCGCTACTCCACCACCACCCGCAAAGCTGGCTGCGCGGACCCCCAGGTCAGCCGGCCCAAAGGCCTCGACCCATGAGTCGAGGCCTAAAACTGACAATCCTGTGCTTTCTGCACAGTCGTCCACCGCATCTGAAGATGCGATGGACACAACTTCTTCACCCCAGCTGCCTAGGCGGCAAAGCTCACTGGAGCGAAAAAGAAAGGGAAAAGTCCCAATAACAGGTCCCAAGGACCTACAAACCTAAATTTAAACTTGTCCCTTAAATAACTTTTAATTATGGCGCCTCTCATTTATTGGAACTGCCGAGGACTCTTTAAAAATCTAGATGATATATATGAAATTCTTGCGGACTATCAGCCAAACATACTTTGTCTGCAAGAAACCCATTTAAAACGAGCAGACTCAAATTTCCTTAAGCAATATAATGTATTCAGGAACGACAGGCAAGGCAGCTCTCACTCCTCTGGTGGCGTTGCCATTGTAACACAAAAATCAATCCCCTCTCGAAACATCTCACTCAACACAGACTTAGAGGCAGTGGCAATCAGAAGCTTAGTTTATGGCAAAATAACAACCGTATGTTCCCTGTATATTGCTCCAACTTATAAGCTAAGTAGCGAAAGTTTTGAAAAATTGATTGATCAACTTCCGGAACCTTGGTTGCTGGTCGGAGACTTTAATGCTCACCACCCATTATGGGGATGTACAAGAACGGACTCCCGAGGTGTTCTAATCGAAAAATTCTTATTGTCCTCGGGATCATGCTTACTAAACACGAAACAGCCAACTTACTACAATATAGCTTATAACTCTTACACATCCATAGACCTAGCCATTGGCTCCTCGATGTTCCTGGCAGCTACAGAGTGGACTGTCATTAACAATCTATACGGAAGTGACCATTTTCCGATCTTAATAAAATATACTGGGAACGGAAATGAAAATGTGTCGAATCCCAGAAAATTCAAAGAAAATGCAGCCAACTGGAAGATGTTCAGGGAACACTCATCATTGGCCAGTTCATCAGTTACTGACTTAAGCGTTGATGAAACTCAACGCTTAATCACGCTGCACATCATAGAGGCAGCAGAAAAATACATTCCACAGACGTCAAGTAAGCCACGAAATAAACGAAGACCCTGGTGGAATGCAGAATGTAAGACTGCTCGTGAAACTGAAAACAGGGCATGGTCGAAACTACGCCGATACCCCACAGCCGAAAACCTAATAGCCTTTAAGCGTGCAAAGGCAAATGGCAGGCGTATTCGACGCATCTCCAAGCGAGAAAGCTGGTCATCATTCCTTTCTTCGGTGAACTCCTATTCTGACGCACACAAAGTTCACAACAGGATAAGAGCACTTAAAGGATATAGCACAGTCCCAACGCCCCTTGTCAGCACCAGTGGTGACTCTCTTGAACATCAAGCAGACACACTAGGGCAACACTTTGAATACATATTCAGCTCAGCACACTATACAGATTCCTTTTTGCGGCACAAGGCAAGAGAGGAGAGGAAGCACATACATGATAAAAGGCCATCCTCAGGAGGATACAATAGCCCATTCACCATGCAGGAGCTGAAGATTGCACTAGACACATGTGGTAACACAGCTCCAGGTCCTGACAGCATCACATATAGAATGCTCAGGCATCTGCATGTGAACACTGTTGAAACCCTACTCTACCTGTATAATAAAGTATGGGCCACAGGACGCTTTCCTAAAGCATGGAAGGAAGCGATCATCATCCCAATATTAAAACCCGGAAAAGAACCCACACTTGCTGCTAGTTATCGGCCTATCGCACTAACCAGCTGTCTATGCAAGCTTTTTGAGAAAATGGTCAATCGTCGCCTTCTCCATTTCCTTGAATACAATGGTCTTCTTTATCAAAACCAAGCTGGTTTTAGAGCTGGGCGATCAACAGCTGATCAGCTCATTGCCTTTGAGTCTTATGCAAGGGATGCTTTTGCACATAAACAACATTGTTTATCTGTCTTTTTCGATCTTGAAAAAGCATATGATACCACTTGGCGCTATGGTATCTTCCGCGACCTCTTCTCTCTTGGCATCACAGGAAACATGTTGAGCACAATTCGAAGTTACTTGTCTGAACGGACCTTCAAAGTTCGTGTTGGCAATGCATATTCAAAGCAGTACATTCAAGAAAATGGTGTCCCTCAAGGTGGTGTTCTCAGTTGCACACTTTTTGTAGTCAAAATGAACTCTTTAAAAAGCGTGCAGCCAAAAACTATTTCTTGTTCTGTATATGTTGATGACGTCCAGATAAGCTTCAAATCTTGCAACTTGGCCATCTGTGAACGACAAATTCAGCTAGGTGTAAACAAATTGTCCAGGTGGGCTGATGACAATGGGTTTAAATTTAACTCTGGAAAGAGTGTTTGTGTACTTTTCTCTAAGCAGCGTGGCATCAGGCCTGACCCCAACATTACACTGAATGGCCAGAGCCTTGCCTTTAAAAAAGAACATAAATTTCTTGGCGTAGTTGTTGACGAAAACTTTCCTTCATTCCCCACATAAAACAGTTGCGACTGAAGTGTCTCAAAGCGATGAATTTGCTAAAAATTCTCTCTCACCGGTCATGGGGCACAGACCGCGACTGCCTTCTGAACCTTCTGAATAGTGTAGTTCTATCACGCATTGACTATTGCTCGATGGTTTATGGGTCAGCATCATCCTCTGCGCTAAAATTGCTCGATCCCGTGCACCACCTCGGCCTTCGCCTCGCTACAGGCGCTTTCCGAACTAGCCCAATTGCTAGCCTCTATGTCGAGGCGAACCGATGGTCACTGCAACGAAGGAGACAATTTACTTCTCTAACTTATGCTATGAAGGTACTATGCCAACTGGACCATCCATGTCGTCGGCTCCTGCTTGACAAAACTGGCACAGCACTTTTCTCAAAAAAACCATCTCTAACACCACCATATCCAATCAGAGTTGCCACGCACATTGAATATCCGAATGTTTCGGTTACCAGTCTTCATACAACTTCCATAAAAGACCTAATTGCTCCTTGGGAAATGCACGGTGTTAATTGCGACCTGTCGTTTCTTGAAGTGGGCAAACATGCATCCCCTATTGCCATACAGCAGCACTTCATGTCACTTCAGGAGAAGTACACTTGTGATGAATATTACACTGATGCTTCGAAGTCTGCTCAAGTCTCCTGTGCAGCACATGGACCACAGTTTTCACAGTCAAAAACCCTGAACAGACATACTAGTATATTTACCGCTGAATGCCATGGTATCCTTTTAGCTGTGAGACACATTATAGAAAATAAAATACAGACGTCGATCATCTACACAGACTCCCTCAGTGTTTTAAAGTCCCTATCCTTTTGGAAATGGCAAAATAAGAACCCAGTACTGAACTCTCTTTATAACACCCTTATGTTTGCCCATGAACAAGAAATTAAAATTACACTGTGTTGGGTGCCAGGCCACCGCTGTATACCTGGTAATGAGGCAGCTGATAGGCTAGCTGCTTCAGCTGCCCTTCGAAATGACACAGACATTGATAAGATAACTTATCATGACCTCAAACCACACATAAAAAACATGATTCGACAACAATGGCAAGAGGAATGGGACGCAGCATCAGAAAATAAACTACACACAATAAAGGCAAAAATAGGCAGGTACACCACAGAAAAACAACACAGATTTAAAGAAGTAGCCCTGTGCAGGCTGAGAATTGGCCACACATACATAACCCATACATATCTTTTAACCAACTCTCCTGCACCACACTGCTCGAGATGTGGTGATCGACTCACTGTCATACATGTTTTAATCATATGTGCACAACTGGAACCAGAAAGAAGACGTCATTTTCCCTCCTTGTTCACTCATCAAGTACCTGCACACCCATCCATTTTTATTGGCGACAACCCAATGTTTCCTTTAAAACAGGTGCTTAAATTTTTATCACAAGTAGGCTTTTTACATGAAACTTTTTATCGACGTGGGTCTCAGCCCGCTCCTCCTTGAGAGGACGGATGAGATCTTTTAATACATCTACTTATACATTGCGCATCCATTATATATCACAAATGAATTTTAGGCCCTATACACCATTGTTTTTAGCGATATTACAGAGCGAATACATTTTTAGGCCCTATACACCAGTTTTTTATCCCTTCATGAAAAATCACAACTATTCCATCATATAAACTTGAGTGTACCATTAACCTTGAGTTTGGCGCTCTTTGGCCTGAGTCGCCCTTGCGCCATTAAAATCCATCATCATCATCATCAAAAACATCTTTCCGTGAACTACAAAAGAGATTTCATTTGGTTTTGTGGTGGCTGTATACAATATAATTTGAATTGTATTGTTTTTGGTATTTTGAAAACTGAAGCTGGGGTGATGGTTTAACTGTGGCTATCAACAAGCTGCAAACCATGCTGCTTAAGGATCATGGCTGCTGTTTGAAATACAGTGCAGGGGAATGCTGATGATAGATGAATTTATTGAAAGGAAAAGCAGAGAGGATGAGATATCAAAAAACGGTTTTATCATTATCAATGGATGACTGGCTCAGTGCGCGAGTTGGTTATTAGAAACCATCAATTATGCTAGCAGTTTTGAGTCACTTTCATAGCTGAACTGGGCTAGCACGAAAAAAAAAGCCATATTTGCTACAAATTTTAACAATACTAAACGACATGTGTTGCTCGTTTGGAAATGTATACAGCAGTTGCTTGACCATGGTCAGAGCAGTAGTTGTATTTCAGCATGCTAACCCTTGCAACATTCTATTTTATGCTAAACAGTGTTTCAGTAGTAAATCAATGCTTGCAGTTGAGCAATAATTTTTCTGGAAAATATGTAAAGTTTTCATCCAAATCGTGATTTTGTCGTTTCTGCGAAATCAGATGAATAATTGATTAGGAAATAATTAATTATTTTATTTGTGCAGACACCTGGCTTTTGCTGAAGGAGGTCAGTTGCAATGAAGAAGTGGTCAAGCGCTACAAATGATTCCGCAGTACCTGGCACAGAAATGTCTGCACCTTTTCCTCTAAGGTAAGATTTACAGTGTATTCCTTCTGGTGGGTGACAGAGTAATGTATGCACAGAATTTTTTTTTGCAGCGGAGTTATGCTTGCTTTCAAGGTGTAGCTAATCAGCGGGTGTCACAGGTTGCTCAGTTTTCTAACATAAAAGCTTATAGGCTTATTGTAGGAAATAAAAGCTATTGCTAATCAGCAGGTGTCACAGGTTGCCCAGTTCTCTAACATAAAAGCTTATACACTTATAGTAGGAAATAAAAGCTATTGCAATTTCAGGAGATTTTCCTAGCAGAGAAAGATTTCCATGGGTTGCAGTTATAAGAGCATTACATATTGACTGGTCCTGAGCATATCTGTGTGCAATAATGGTTAGGCTAAACACGTATAATCTTTTAGTCATTTTCAATGAGCTTTATTAAACTCTGTAAACATTTATTTATTGCCCGATATGAAGCTTACTACTTTTGCATTCTACCACTTACGTTAAAGTTGTGGGCTTTATGTAGGAGAGACGGGCTATGATTTGATAAAACGGTAATACAAAAATGGCCTAGTGCTGTGCATTTTCAATCCACATAATGAGCACAATGAGGCTTAAAATATTCTTGTTCCTTCCACTACAACATTCTCCATAGCCAATGTCTATGGAAAACCACAGAATAATTTTCATTTTTCAGTTACCTTCAAACTAACCAACATCAATTTCCCTTCATCGAAACCACTTTTTTATACAAAAATGCATTTTAAATAGGTGTTTAATTGAAATCTGCATCTTTTTGTTATTCAGGGGTTCCCGTTCAAGCGCCTTTTGGAAATACAGCTTCATGGATTCCAAATAAAGGCGGCTTCTCACAAGTGTTGTTTCGCATGTCTTCGGCATGCTTGCACATTTTTTTGTGCAGAGCTGCCAGGTCTACGTGCATGCAAAATAGCCCAATTAATGACTATGATCCCATGCGACTAATTTTTCCAACTTGGCTGTGGTTACATTTTGCACGTGTGAAGTTTCTCACAATAGGAGAGAAGAAAGTCACAACCGTATATGAAATGAACATGCGCCCTCGGACTACAGAACATCAGAGTACGGAATGTCAGATTGCGGGACATGAGAATGCATGCCGTCAGAATAAGAAATATAGACTACAAAACAGAACTACAGACAATTAACGTCACAATATAGAACTACAGACAATGAACGTCACAATACAGAACTACAGACAATGAACGTCACAATATAGAACTACAGACAATGAACGCCACAATACAGAACTACAGACAGTGAACGTCACAATACAGAACTACAGACAATGAACGTCACAATATAAAACTACAAACAATGAACGTCAGACTACAGGTCAAAAATACGACAAGACTACAGACCATCAGAACTTTTCTGTAGTTTTTTTTCGACTGGGTCGGGTGAGCGTGTTTTGACATGATAAAAGGTTTGGCAGTTCGATAGCATTGGCCCGTCATGATGCACAAGCAGCACACTGCTTGCTGCGCTGGTGCCAATATCTTCCTAGATATCACTTGATCATCATGTCAGTGTTGAGATCATTTAATGGAAGTGTGCAAATAGCTATAATCCCACATTTTCTTCACTGGCTTGCAGGCAGGAACTTGTCAGCAAAGCAGCTTTAAAAAGGAAAGCTCACAAAAATTATTTCTCTAATTGGCTGTTAAAACTGGAAAAAAATATTTTATAACTAGACTGCTCACTCACCATGTCAACTTCAGCAAAAAAAAAGGTTGGATAATAGAGGCAGTTGCACTGCAGTCCTGATAAATATGTTGAAATTGTTGAAACATACTTGAGCTTTGAGTGCAAAATGAATCCAAGCTAGATCTGCTAGAGATCAAGTAAAGTTGAAAGATGGAAAGATGGCACTTGACTGAATTCTCTTGTGAAAATTTATATATCTGGTCCGACTCTGCACATTCTTCCGAGTTGACCTGTGGGAGCTAGGGATGAACTTTTGCCTTTCTTGGTGCACTGCTTGTGTGTAACCCGAGTTCGAGTGGAACATTGCATGTTCAGAGGGTGGTAGGGAAGCAAACTTGGTGGCACTAGGAAGGCTATGAACAATATGAGGATGATAGGCTGCCTTTAGACTGACTGGCTTGCATTTCTCGGTGTGTTTCGTATGTGCGAATGTTCCAAAGGCTGCCACATATGTCTTGGATTTGATGTTGAGGTGACTGGACTGACCAAAAACTCAATGTTATGATCGAAGTCCTCCGAACATGCTGTGATTTTACTCCTGGATTAAGTTGCAGACATTGTTTGCTGGGCATACATACCTTTGAGAGGAAATCCAGAAGATGAAGGTACGGGCAGAGTGCTTGCTTATTATTCCAACCTAACTGCCCGAACAACGTCACCATTTTCTGGAAACAGATTGTTCAAGCTTCCAGCCTTCCGATTGTTCACTCGTACAATACAGTGAAGCGCATTTACGCCTTGGCACATGGCAGGCTCAGAGGCTTGTTCACCGCTACTGTACTAAGTTGGACCTCAAGTGGACTCGAAATGCCTTTTTCCATTGCCCTGAAGTAGGGTTTAAAAGAAGGTTTGATGACGGACATACTGTTTGCTCTGCTAGCAAGTAACGAAGAGTTAGCATAACATTTCTTACAAGTTACACTATCTGGCACCTCTTGATGTGTGTTGTGCCTGCTACGCCACTGAATCCTTTGTGTGAGATCGGAGGTCCCTGCAGGATCACCGACTTTTATAATGCTACTTAAATTATGAGCAGATCGAGGTGGTAGATAGTAAAACTCTGTTAATGGTGAATTCCAGTAACAGACTGTGGTCACTTACAGAACACTCTTTTCTGCTCATTTTGGACCAACTGTATTCCAAATGCAGATCCGGAACACAGGTTTCATCTTCCAAATACAGAGGAGGAGCGATTGCTGAGCCAAGATCGCTCCATGGAGCAGTCTGGATTGCTCTGCCGAAATCAACAGGACCGGCTGGAAATTTACTTGAGTATGTGTTCAGCTGCACCTACCATTTCCAGTAGATTGTCTCTGCTGCGCTTGCTGTGCCCTCTGCAATAATGGACTATTGGTACTTGCCGCTGCTACGAATGCAAATTGCTGTCATGAACTAGTGCTCACTTTTGAGGACAGCAAGTCTGAGAGCAGCAGTATTCTGCAATAATCTGTTTTAAAGACCTCAGCTCAGAGTGCGACTGGAAAACTATGTGCAGAAACAATCTTTGTGTGCTATTTGTGAACTCGAAGCCATTCCTCAACTCTGAAACAGTGAAAACAGTGATCTGAGCCTTTGTTTTATTTGAGAATAGTGCCAAAGAAATCTTACCGTGCTTGCCCGCACTCGACTATCTGAAAGAATGGCATAAACAGTTGAGGTCAACACCATTATAAGACCTATTACAGGTTTAAAACAGACGGCATGTGTACACGAAGCACAGGCTAGCGCACAGAATGACTGGCAATTCCTCTGTCAGTCCATGGGAGCGGGCAATCCACTTAAGTTCTGGGATTGTAAATCACTATGTGTGGAGGAAAAGCAAGTGAACATCTCTCTGCTGGCATATGTCACATTGCCTGCTGCCATCGCTTTTGGTTTCAATATGTGCTAGTGACAGGAATTCTCACAGCACAAGTGGGAGTGGAGACACTGATCTGCACCACTATGGAAATGCCAAGATGTTAGCATGGGCAAACATCTCTTTGCATCACCACGAAGGTTGCTAAGGCTCAGCTCCATGTATGAGCAAGCGAATACAGTGC
Source organism: Amblyomma maculatum (assembly GCF_055883805.1). Taxonomy (NCBI): domain Eukaryota; kingdom Metazoa; phylum Arthropoda; class Arachnida; order Ixodida; family Ixodidae; genus Amblyomma; species Amblyomma maculatum. Next base: position 56,700 of record NW_028146793.1, read on the forward strand.
GGGCATATGTCAGACAGCTCGTTAACTAGGGGGTACAGCAACAGCTGCCATACCTTTAATGAGAACTCTTGACTAAAAAGGCACAATTTTACAAAGAGCAAAGTAAATGATGATCATGACTTTTTTTTTTATTTAACAAAGCAGGTGGTCAGAGTGAAGAACTCATGCCACTACTGTTAATATGCCTCTACTGCCCCATTTGTAAAGCAAGCAGATTGAAGTTCTCGAATGAGCATGTTTACAGTCGTGAGCAGCTCTGTTAGATGCGTGTCCATAGGGTGGCACATTGTTTCATTGTTCAAAAGAATACTAAACAAAAGGTGGTTTGGAACTTAAAGTGGAAAGAACAGAGAAGCTGGCTGTATTTTTGGTTTCTTTTTTCCTAAAAAAAAGAAGCTGGCTGTAGATGCAGAAATACTGTGAATGGTGAGAGGTGGACAGGTGCCAAACAGTCATGAACTGCACCTGGACTTTGCAAGGAGCCTCATGCTACTCATGAGCCACAGTTTGGCCATACCTAGCTTATATAAGCTTGACTTGTACAAAACATGCCTGCAAATGTAACCCTGCCTCAAGGCTGCCTACACCCTACTGTGGCAGCTTCAGCGTTTAGGACATTTGACTAGTGAGCTGGGTGACGCGGGCTCGGTCTTAGCTGGGTGGTTGCATTTCGATGGTGGAAAAATGCTAGGTGCCCATGTGCTTTATAGTGTCAGTGCACATTAAAGAAGCGTAGATGGTCAAAATTATCCAGAGCTATCTACAATGGCTGACCCTCGAAGTCAGTTTCTTTGGCATGTTGAACCCCATGATCAAATCAAGGCTGCCTACTGTTAGCATTAGTAGAGTACCTTCGCAATGCCACAAAGTCTGCCCCTCACCACACTCCTAAATTTCGTTGTTTGCAACTCTACTCAGGTTACTTAGTTTGATGACCCCTTTTCCTGAAACAGTAGCAGTTGACGAAAAGAAGTGTAAAAGCATATCTCACGCCCATGCACTGAACTCCGAGAAAGGTACTGATTTGGTCATAATTTTTTTTTTCATGAGAATTTGGTCAGTGTCATAATATGACCCTTGGAAAGTCATATCTCTACTGAAATGTTCATGTAATAATCTGGGTAGCTTTTATAGATGGCTTGGATGATATAAGTGCTATGATGGTGAACTGTGCTTAGTGTCTGCAATACCTTCATGACGAAGATGGTGAATGCAAATTAGACAGATTTTTGCTCTACTTTTGGTTCACCAGTGGGTGCCTAGTGAGTCGTCAGTGCAAGCTATCCATAGGTTCCCTTTCTTCATGCAATTTACATAGCTGTGGCGTTCTCATAATAGCAGAAGTATCATAGTTATGGGTCACTAATTTTTCTTTTTAATGTAAGATAAGTAAATACGCCGTCAGCAACCTTAGAGCGCAGCATGCTCTTTACCTGTATTACCTGTTTATCATGGATAGAATAATGGTGCTGTGCTCCTGTGCTACTTTCAATGTTCAATTCTACACGGTAGCACATCACTATACTCAGAGTTAAATGTCTGGCTATGCAGCTGAAGCTAGGCAACAAAGTGAAGGCAACATACCTCTCTTCCCTTGCCATGTAGAGTGGGTTACTTCAGCGCTAGTGACCTTGCATTAACTCTCCAACTTTCTCCCTTCACTTCAAGCCTGCACATGCCTAGCCCAAATAGTGAGCAAACCATTCTCCTCGGCAAAGAGACTAAAACTTGTCTCCTTTCCTTTCGTACCTTGGCTGCATAGCCCACAACATGTCTCCGTGTATAGCAAGATTCAATGCCATATTTCCTCTTACTGTCAGAGCACCCTCTGCTTCTGCTGTACCACCCTTGCAGCAGCCCAGTGTTTTGTTTACCACAGAAATTCATGTCTGTGCAAGCTACACTGGCATGGAGAGGTGCATTTCTGAGCCAACTTTCACGCTTTATGATGATGCTCTCTTTGATCGCCTTTAAGTTGCATCAAACCTGGTCATGTGTGTTGGTCAGTACCAAATGAAGTAAATTTCTTTGACTAACATACTTTGAGAAGGATGGCAATTTGCATGAGTTGGTAAGGCGTCATCTTGAAAGTAGCAGCACGAAAAAACAAGGATGTGAAAGGAGGCAAGCAGGCAATAACTCGCAACTAAATTTTATTGATGCAAACATGAAATATATAAAGCCAAGCAACGCCGCAAACTGCTCAGTCACTGATAAGCAGACATCAAAACATCAATCACTAAAATATCCGAGCGGTTCCATTTATGTAGATATAGGTAGAGGTACCAACTTGGCTGTGCATTGTAAAGAATGCACTGGTTGCTTTCAGTTTCTTTCAGCTGCGCACATTCTGGCTGTCATTCATTTCAAATCAGCTGGAAAATCATTGAAGCTGAAGGCATTTCACGACTAGGTAATGAATGTGCTAGTGAGCCGTCCATCGTGTTAACATGCAGTGAGTTGGGATATCTAGATTAGGGAAGTGCTCTTAAATTTTAGTGACTCATGTTTTGCTTTCTGCTTATAAGTGATTGGGTGGTTTGCATTGTTGCTTGACTCCTTTATATGTTGCAAGTTAGCGCCTGTCTTGTCTCCTTTCACAGCCTTGTTTTTTCGGGCTGCTTGTTTCAAGATAAAATACAATTTCTGCTACTTAGGTCATAAAATGAATTCTAATGAAGTTCCACATCTGTTAGAAAAGTAGTATTGTAGTTACAGGCCTGTATTAAGGCCTGCACTACTAATTAAGAGGCTCACTCGATATAAAGCATAAAGGGAGAGCTTGTCTGATATTGGGCCTAGTGGGAATTAGTGGATTATGGATAGGTTGATGTTAAAATGTACTTGCAGTTAAAATCAAGTAAATGCTATATTTGTAACTAGGGGCACTGTGATGCCTGACCTGTTCTTTTGCCAGGCTGGCAACGAGATGGAGTGAAAGGATTTATTTCAGTGTTGGTATGTCTCGGGTGATGCCAACATTGTTTCTTCTCTGGCTTTATAGGCAGTCACCCTTCAACGAATTCAATCATAAAGTGAAAGTTTGAATAAAAAAAAATATTGATCTAGGATTACTTAGCAGGCAGAGGCGAATTCATACAGTGACTTACACCAGCATGCCACGCATCATTTCAAGAAAAAAAAATATTGTGGTGTTCCTATTCTATGCCTTTATTTCTTGCTCACAAAGCCTCTGCATGTAGGTCTTGCACTATATTACGCTTTAATTTGTTGGTTCATGGTACTTTTTACCTTACAGCAAGCTCCATGTGGCTTCAAAGCAATGGCTTCTTCAAGCTCTACAATACCCTTTGCCAGAATCGCACAGTGCTATGATGGGCAAGTAGGACATTGATGTAAGTGCTGAAGACATTTTTCAGCATGTGTAGTTTCTTATCTGCCTAACCTACTATTGCATTTGTGGCTCCTTATGTTTATTTTGAGGTTCAGGTTTCTTCAGTGTTTTCTTTGATTGCTGCCATTGCTTACTGGCTATGGCATTTGGCTGCTGAGCCTGAGAATATGAAATGGAATGGTGCCTGGGGCCTGTCGATATAGGCAAAATGCAAATTTGCCTACATGTTGGGCAGTGCCAGTGCACAGTTTAAAGAACTTTTTGTGGAAGAGGGAGGGCTCTGGAAATTAGCCCAGAAGCCCTCTTTCATGATGTCTCTCATAGGTCATGTTCAGCTTTAGGGTAATAAAAGGGCATTGAGGACAAGCTGAAGCTAGCCTGTGTTATACATTTCTGCATTCTATTCATTAAAATGCTATTTTACAGAAAATGCGTTTCTTTTTAAGGTAGGAAAAGCCAGAAGTTTTGAAACAAATCTCATTACCAGCTGATTTTATAAGATGTGAGGATAGTACACCTTGAAGTGAAGGCTCATGCACCTTCACTGTGGTTGCTGCAGTTGTTGGGCTAGTTATATTCCTCTGACTGCAAGTTAAATTAGCAGAGTACAGTAGGGGCAATGCAGTCGATATAGGTTTCAGTAGTCTTGACATTGCACTGCTTTCACATAAGTACTACCATCTTTCATTTGAAAATGATTGACAGTATTCTGAGTAGTGGCAGGCCGGCCACATACGATCAGAGTTCTTGAGTGCATACTAGTTGCAGAGTTTCACTATATCGCCATGGCTGGGATGCCACGTACCGGGATGCCAGTAGCACTGCAGCAACTGAGAAGGAAGTGGTTGAGCGTTTAATTGGATGGGAAAATTCAGTGTTATCTGTACTTTTAAGTGTTAAGCTGATGTAATTTGTGCATGTGGAATCACGTCAAGCAGTTATTACTTCTCGGCTAGCTGTATTGGCGGCGGAGGTACTACAAACTACTGAGGAAAGTGTTGCTGGCTTCTGTCCTCATTGAAATGCAGCTGCTGATGATAACAAATGTGGCAAGAAGCAGGTGGCCTTGCTTCCACCTTGAAATATGTGCGTGTTTGTGAAAAGCATTGTTTTGAGGCTTGAAGGTAACCGATAGCATACCCCTTCCGTGGAGAGTAGACCAAAGCACATCCTCATGATTTGTGAGTGAGGAGGGAGAACTCACAAGTTTCAGCAAATGTAAATGGCGGTACGGTGTTGTTCTGGCAGAATACTTCTGCAGTGCTTCTCTCCTCAGCGAAAACCCTTTCACTGTGGCGGTAAAACCTGTTTGGGGGGCAGAAATAGGGTGCTGCCGGGAGACATCTCTTGTGACAATGACCACATCCATTACCTGCTCCACTCTGTCTTGGTTTGCTCTCTCAATTAAAGGGATTAAGCGCTTAAGAGCACCTTAACCTTACAGGTACCATTCATAACCCCCCTCCCTTCCCTTCTGGTTTTCAATAGAGAAGGCATGCTCCTCCCAAGATTCGTGCATAACATGAGACTTAATACAGAAATATTCAGCATTGCACCCAACTTCTGCCGCAACGGGGATTGGGAGAATATTTTTGCAGGTCCTCAGTGCACAATCATATAATACTTCATTGACATAGCCTACTATATGTCACCTACACATTACTCGTGGAGTTTGTATTCTTTTTTTTTCTTGAGAGCAAAGCGCTGCTCAGTCAAAAGGCACGATGCGGGGGAATGTGGAGTGAGCACTGATTCTGTGTGTTCGCAATTTTTGCTTAGCTTTCGTTCTTTTTCTTCTGGTGGTTTGGCAGGGTTGCTGATATTAGAGCGACACAAGAACTGAGTCATGAGTCTGCTTCTTCGCAGTGGGATCGTGCATTTCTTTTCCTCATTGTAATGAAAATGTGCAAGGGTACTGACCCTATGTGGGGCTGCGAACATATTTATAGTGCATGAGTTATTTGCACACATGCACACCACACACTTGCAGTTTTGTAGTGGTGAAAAGAAATAGCTGTCAAGACTGAGAGCATCTTCTAAGGGCACATAAATGTTGATGTTTGAAATTAAGCTGTGAATTTATACAAGATGTGGCTTAGTTATTGAACAAACTATTTTTTAGCACTATAGTTGTTTCATGTAACGGGTTTAACGTAAGGTACAAAGGTGGCCGATTGAGCCCTGTGCTCTAACACACTGTGCACAGAAGCAGTCAAATCTTTAGTCCTCCCTATCTTCTGCTCAGGCCAAAGCAAATCATACCTTGTTGACACAAAAGTGACGTGTCTGTATTATTCCTGCATATCCTGCGTGGCGTTTTTTTTTTCCTTTTTCATTCTACTGGGGGGGAGTGAGAAAAGGGCTGCAAGGTCTTTCTTGTCTATGCGGGAAGGACGAAAGGGTACTAAGAGGTTGGCTGTCAAAGTGCTTTGAAACGAGTGACTGCTTCAAGCTGCCCGGGGCGCTCAATAAATTGTGGGTGGGTGGGAAGGGGGAGTGGAGGTAGTGGGAGGGGGGTCTAGCTGTTCTCCGAGCTAAGCGCACAGCAGCATGTATGCTGCTTCCTTTTTTTTTACTCAGTAGTGCGGAGAGAATAAAAAAATGGGGGCGGGGGGGGGGGGGGTTTGGCCAGCGCAGGCGGCGCTGTTTCAAACGAGTGACCGCCTGGAGCTGCCTTTGGCAAAGCACAGAGCAGTATGCACGCTTGCTTCTTTTTTTCCGTAGCAGTGAGGTGTGCGCTGCGATAGCCTGAGTGGCAGTGGAGGGAGCACTGAAGATTTGGCTGCTTCTGTGCCCGTGCACTGGGGCAGGTTTTGTACCTTAAGTTAAGCCCGCTATGTGATACAAGCCTGAATCACTTTGGGGCATTAAACCCCATAAACCAAACCTTATGTGAAACATCTTGTATACTATTTCATGGCCTAAGCCAAACATCAATGTTTATGCACCGTTCAGAAGATACTCTGTCTTGACAGAATAATTTTTTGCGCCACTACAAAACTGCATGTGTATGGGCGTGTTCGCAAATAACTCAAGCTCTGGTACTGAATATATGCAGCCCCACATACGGCAAGTACTCTTGCAGATATTCATTACACTGCAAAGAGCAAACGCACCATCCCGGTGACATGATGCGAAAAAGCCGACTCAACTCCAGAGTCCCCGCGTCGCTTTGCATACCTATACAAGCTGTACACTAAACTATCGAAAGAAACAGAATGAAAGCAAAAAATTGCAAACGCACAGAATCAGTGCTCACTACATTCCCGCGCATCTCGTCTTGACTGAGCAGTGCGCATCTGTTAAAAAAAATCTAGGAGATATATATATGTCGTATAGGCTACGTCATCCATGTGTGACGTGACTGTGCACCTAGGACCTGCAAAAATATTTTCCCACAGGAATTGCGCTATGCAGGATAGCTGATACTCTTGAGTTTTGCAGAGCCTTTGTAGATAATTGTGCCCCCATTTTCACCCTGGTCAGTTCAAGGAGCAAGAGGCACGTAGGAGCACAATTACTTATTATAATCTGTATGATCCTGAATGGGCCAGGGCTCCTGTGCCATTCGCAGGGCAGCGTACAGCTTGTGAGATTGAGTATCGTGACAGGAGATTGGCACTTCACAAAAAATACTTATCTTGAACTTCAACTCCATGCAGCCCTCAATGCCTGCTTTTCATTTGTTGGCAGTTAGGTGACCTTGAGGGCTCATCGACTGGCACTCAACTTGTAAACACGGGACATTATATCATTTGCTCGCTATTTGTGCTTTGTTCTGCGAGTTTATCCAGCTTTTCACAAAAGTGGATGCAGTGAGTATGCACAGATCTTTTTTGTGAAGCATTGGCTGAGTGACGGCCCAGGTCAACCCTGTTCAACCCAGAACTTCTGTCATATTGTTTCGTGGATACAGCTTTGGCTATCCTCCTGACATCCCAGCTTTTGACACCAAGTATGCATAACCATGGCCTATCACAAACTGCAATGCTGTAATTGATCATCACATACTTCTGTGGTGCTGCACATTTCAAATTGTCACTATATGGGAGCAATGTTTCAGAACCTACTTAATGCAGAGCTATGATACACATTTGAGGACTAAGAGCAAGTTTGCTCTGCATGGTGACTTCCAGAGACAGGGACACACTTGTGGGGAAAGGCATGTTGCGTACATACCTTCCAACCCTTTGATTTTCCAGAAAACCAGATTTTTGACCGAACTTTCTGATTGCACGATCACTGCCCTAAATGTTCCGATAAGGGGCTTCTGCCTGCAAAGAATGGATTTTGGAAAACCGGCACTGCGGAATCAGCAGCCACGTCTTAATTGCCAGCATCTCCATCAGAGGCCCCACTAGCACCATTGGCATCAATGGCTAAGCAGGAAATCAATCAAAGCAGACTAGCTGAGCGAGAGTAGGTGTGGCTGGCTGCACACACAGTTGATGTACTGCGTTTCTTGTAGGCAGCGGTGCACAGCTAATGCAGCCACAGTAGATATAGATGCTTTGCTGGCTTCGCTTTCGATCTGAGCTAAGGGCAGCTGCTCGGTGCACTTCACGTTAAAGGGTTTTTCCAAATGTCACACCATCTGATCCTCCTGTATTGAGCTCAGCCGCATGGCTCATCTTACCAAGCTGCTCTATACACAACAATGGCGTGATTGCTCTTCTTTCAGAACCATCACAGCCAACAACGGTCGCAGACGACATTACGTGTAAAAGGGCTAGTAATGGTTTTGCATTGAACACTTACAGCACTCCGATGGTGCTGAGAGAAAACTGGTGGTGGGCATGCAGATCAGTTTTGCTTTAGCTATGAAGACATAGCGAGAACACTCGGTGACGGCCAGTAGTTATCTCGGCGTACACCTTTAGACATGTATTGCACACTTGCTGCTGCATGTGTGTATGCTCAGGATGTTTAGATTAGGACTCATCAGACACTGCCTGAAAGTGGCAGCCCCCCCCCCCCTTTCGGACATTGAAACATTAAACATGGCCTCTTCATCACCCCATATTGGGCAGTCTTCCCATTTTTGGTCTTAGCACATACGTATAAAGGAAGCTGGGGGCCCACTAGCAGCGCAGTTGAGCCTTTGGAACAATGAACATTTGTGCTAGAGGCATCAATGGCTTAGTTGTCATATCAGGGTAGTACAGACGTCTTCAGACTCGCGGTGCTGTCTAAGTGGCTGGTTCACTCGTTTTGTGGAGACACATTCACGGTAGGCAGAAGGCATGGCTTTTCAAGCACAGTGACCATTGTGGCTCCCAGCTTTGTTTGTAAACCAATCAGGGAGTTCAATTTGTTTGTTTGGGTGCATACGTTGCAAAGCAGCATGCATGTTTTCTCCCCTTGCCCCTGAGCCCTGCAAGGTCAAAGAGCAAGTGTAGCAGCAACTTCAAACCAAACCTTAATAAACAAATTTGGTCACTAAATTTCACATTTCTCAATGCATATGTCATGTTCTACATGAACTGTATCACAGTGGCAGTGAGATTTCCTGACATTAAAGTGTTTTCAGCTGTTTTTCACAGCTGCCTTTTCATGCATCCTGGGAAACAGGCTCTGTTAGCCTGTGAATATAGAGGTTGCTTCTGAACGTTCAGAGGACTTGACATTAGGGCATCAGTCTGTTATGCCTGTGGAATAGCTTTTAATTCAAATTTTGCTCTTGGGGTCGAATTCACAAACATGTCTCGACTTGACACTACCTCAGCTCTATAAAGAGAAGAAAACAGTTTTCTCTACTCAAGGTTCAGTTGAGATTCTTGAATGCTTTTCAGCATTTCTTATGACTTCGTATCCTCTAGAAATATCCCTCTACTCTAGGCAGCACACATGGCTTACAGGAGCACACATGGCTTACAGGGACAAGACAAAGGCCAAAATTTGGCCTGGAAAGTACATGCCACTACGTGTAACCTGGTCATTTTATAATGTGAAGTCCTTCTGAACAACATCAACAAGCTGCCTCAAGAGTCGCAGCCTAATAGGTTGCGGCAGCCGCTTTTTGATGGCGACGAAAAGTAAGGCACCCGTTTCCTATGCAACATCAGTGCACATTAAAGAACCCTAGGTGATTGGAATTTCTGGAGCACTTCACTACTCATAGCCTGAGTTGCTTTATTGCATAAAAAAAAGTCCCAGCCTAGTAAAACTGTTCTGTTGGGGCCGATGAAAGACACGAACGCAGGCAGCTGGGAATGGAAGTGAGTTTTATTCACCAAAGCATCGGCCTATATAGCCCTTGTTTTGCGCAATATCAGATGTCAGTTTAGGCGCATGCGCAAGACAAGGGCTATATAAGCAAAGGCATTCGTGAATAAAACTCACGTTCCTGGCTGCCTGCGTTTGTGTCTTTCTTTGGCCACAACAGAACAAAAATATGTTTTGCAAACTTGATGAACAAGGCAGCTCTGAAAAATGGCTGAAAACAATTCACGTCTGGCAAGATTTTCTGTCATTGACATAAAGCTTGTGTAGAACAGGATTTAGGCATTGAGAAGTGCTAGAATTGCTGTGAAATCTAGTGACCTAGTTGCGTGTTTGCACTCGAGGTGCTCGGCAGTGAGCGCTGAGCACATGTAAAGTGCAAAGAAGCATATTGCAGCGCATGCACCCCAGCCAAGAAATTTGGCTTTCCAGAATCAAATACCGCTTGTTTCCAAGCAAGCTAGGAGCCGTAATTGTAAATGTACTTGACTGCGAATATCCCTGAGCCACTCTGAAGACAGATTTGACCCCCCCTCCCCACAGCACCGTGCGTCTAAAACATGCACCGAGGCAATCAGCAAGCCATCGATGTGTGCAGCACAGGTGTTCCATGGCACAACTGCACCTCCGGTACCTCCCTCTTCCTATTTACAATATGCCATTCCCTACAATTGCACCACTGTTCACAGTGGTTCATAGAAACCCCTGCACATGCTTTGTTTGCTGTTAGCCGTCAAATGCTTGCTGCAATTGGCACTCGGCACGCTCTGAAATGTTGCTGAGGCATCTGGTGACAACTTGAAATATGCCTATGCCACAGCAGTATAATGCGGTGATCAACTACAGCATTAAAAGCTGCACCTGACAACAGCTATCCATACTCATCGTTAGCTGCATAGACTTCGGGAGACTTGTCTTGGTCGTACTTGAAACAATGCTTCAGTAGTTTCGAGTCAGATTGAGGTTCCCACAGAGCCAATGCTTCAAAGAGGGGGTCTGTCAATCTTATTGTATCCGCTTTAATGAAAGGCTTTGTATGCAGTAGAATGAAGTCCGCACTTTGAAATTCGTGAGATTTCCTCCTGCACTCGAGGAGTGATTAAAGTAAAGCTTCATTTCTAACAAAAAAAAAATGCCTCGAGGGTCGCTGGGAGTAAAGGTTTCAGTCAAGGTCTCCATGCATTCTTTCCGCATGGTATTTCTCAAGAAGACTTTGTTGGAAGGAACGCTCGGAGGCCGTCATGAATTCTAACCAAGCCTTGAGTAGAGGAACAGCTGTTTCCTTCACTCTGGAGCAGAGGCAGAAGGTTGAGTCGAGGTGCATCTTCATATGATTATATATGTAGGATTGCATAATCTTTCAGGTTTGGTTTTATTCTTTAGCCGTGTATGCTGAGCCATATCCAAGAGTGCACACTTCTATTTCTCGAAGGCCGTTTAAATCTCCAGTTTTGCACTGCTCTCTTGACTTTGTAGTCATTGTAGCTTTTCATGAAGCGGTGTACGAATGTCATTGATCGATAGGTGAAGAAAAGAAGCCAGCAGTCGGCGAGGCCAAGGAAAGCACTGGAGATTGTACTTTGTGTTTTTTTTTAATTTTTACTTTGGTAATCACACAAATTAGTAACGTAATCTGTTTAGGGGTAAAATAAATGCAAATTAGAAGGAAAAACAACGTGCCGATGTTGGGGACCGAACTCACGACCTCCGAATATCGCGTCCGGTGCTCTTCCAATTGAGCTACATCGGCCACTGTTCCACCTGCTACTTTCTTGGGTATTAATGTTGTCTCTATATGAACCTTGAGAGTGTTCACCAGCGCCACCCTCAACCATAGCGGTGGACGTGGACGTGGACGTGGAGATGAGGGTACTCGTCTTTTTTTTTTAATTTTACTTTGGTAATTACACAAATTAGTAATGTAATCTGTTTAGGGGAAAGATAAACACAAAGTAGAAGGAAAAACAATGTGACGATGGTGGGGACCAAACCCATAAAGTACAATCCCTAGTGCTTTCCTTGGCCTCGCCGACTGTTGGCTTCTTTTCTTCATGTATTATAATGAGTACCCTCATTTCCCCTTCATTTATCTGCTTGTCGCCTACGGGGGTCTCGGTTCTGGAAGTCTTGAAGCCATAGGTAGCATAAGAGGGTTCTAGCACAGCTTTCGCCCTCGCTCTTGATCACATTCTATGTGACGCTGGCGGTAACACACGACATTCCACGTCCACCACTATGGTTGAGGGCGGCGCTGGTGAACACTGTCAAGGTTCGTATAGAGACAACATTAATACGTAAGAAAGTAGCTGGTGGAACAGCGGCCGATGTAGCTCAGTTGGAAGAGTACCGGACGCGATATTCGAAGGTCGTGGGTTAGGTTCCCACCATCGGCACATTGTTTTTGCTTCTACTTTGTATTTATCTTTCCCCTAAACAGATTACATTACTAATTTGTGTGATTACCGAAGCAAAAATTGAAAAAAACAAAAACAAAGTACAATCCCCAGTGCTTTCCTTGGCCTCGCCGACTGTTGGCTTCTTTTCTTCATGTATTATAACGAATACCCTCATTTCCCCTTCATTTATCTGATTGATCGATAGGATATGGTTCGAAGGCCCTTAAAATATCTGTTCGACTGAGGTATTAAATTTTGTGGGGGTCTGATGCTGAACAGTCTGTATGCTCATGTCAGTTCCTCAGATTTCTGTAGTTCAGAATCGAAACTTTTTGAATTGAATTGTTGTCAAATAATAGTATAGCACCTACTTGTCCCTGTCCCAAAATGTTTGGAAAGACATGAGCTGAATTTTTGGATCTGGGATATAGTCCTGCTTTTTTTTTGCATTTTGCAGATGTCGCACAGTGAAAACCTGTATCCAAGCCCGAACCCAACAGGTCAAGAGCAGCAGAACAAGGGAACCTATATCCAAGCTCCAACCTGGTGGACCGAAAGTAGATGTTTTGTGACCGCAGTGTGTCAGCCATGCTGAGACATGGCATGAATAAAGCCAATCCAGGTGACCACATGTCTTTTCCAAGCATGCATGCTTTACACATGAGGCATATCTCATGGAGGGCATCATTTCGGCAAAACATTTTGTCACAACTGCAGCAAACACTGATTGAGGCCTTGCACAAGGCCTAAAGCTGGGATATTAGTATTATGCGCAACACAAACATGAGGAGTGGTGTAGGAGCCTTGCAACCATGCAGAGTATCACTATAGCATGGTAGCATTCCTATGTCAATGTCTCTCGTCCTCTAAGATCACACTGCTGTTTTGCATCTTTTGAGTCCTGAGTCTGGAACAATCCTCACGCTGTGTGCGGGTCGGTAACCACGCACAGGTTTTTGCATGCCGTACCTTTTGAAGCGAAAGCTTGTCTACGCGTATCAGACTGCAGCTTCGCGTGGCTTCACATAGCCTAGTTCTGCGCATGCGTGTGACGTCACAGCCGAGGCTAGCTGTGCAGCCTCCTCGCCAAGCTCTGCCAGCATTGCCTAGCAACGCTTAAGAGGTGTACGACTCCTCCTCCTCAAAAAAAAAATTTTGTCTCCACCGAGAATCCAACCTCCATCCCTTGGATCCCCAGCCAAGCGCTTTACCACTGTGCCACCCCCAGATCGTTAAACGCTGTTCATAACTCCGCTTGTCTACCGTGATCCAATGGCTTGGCGCCACATTTGAATGTATCAAATACTAAAATATAGTTAAGTCAGTCAATTAGGATGCGGCCGAGATGTATCAAATACATGTTAATTAAACCAGTCAAGCTGACGCCACGCTACCTGAAGTTGAGCCAAAAAAAGGGCATAGGAAGGGATTGGGCGTGCAATTTGAAAGTACCAAAGACTAAAATAGTCAAGTCAGTCAATTAGGGTGACGTCAAGGATGTGACACGCAACCGGAAGTAGAGCCGGAGGCTGTTGGCACGCAATTTGAAAGTACCAAAGACTAAAATGGGTAAACAAGAAGTGAATTAAGCAACCAACAGCAGCATCCATGCTTTGATATTATTCCAATGCAGAGTCTGCACTGCTCTAATTTTTTACACACCTGTCATGCAACAGTACTATGATACATATTTTCAAAACATATTGATGCAAATACAAGAATTGTAACGCAGGCTGAAGAGTCTCCAAACATAAATTGTGTGACATTACACTCCTGCTACATATTAAGGTTTGCACTTGATCGACGATGCCAAATACAGGACAAGTGCAACTTCCCAATTCAACCTGCGAAGGGGACGGGCAAATCAGGTGGTGATAACCTGATTAAATTTTGGCATGCAGCAGACCTCAAGGAGCAGAAGAAAATAGGACATGAAACATCTGGCCCACAGACCAGTGGCAGCTCTTAACATACAGCTCTGCATACATACGCGTTTAGTTTTGTGATGGGATTACGCAGTCATGTATGTCGTACACTTCACGTAGGCTGTACGGCCACGTTGGGTGTACGTTCACCTAGGTTGTACATTCTCCTAGGCTGTACGTTCACCTAGGCTGTACGTTCACCTAGGCTGTACGTTCACGTTGGTGTACGCAGCAATAATTGCGTACAGCAGTCTTGTACAAATCTCGTACAATTTTTCCAGTAGGGTATATATATATATATCTTCCAGCACATTCACGTACGGTTCGTCTACCCCCTGATTTCGCAATGCCTGCATCATCGCCGAGGTTTCAACTGAGTCAAATGCTTTTTCGTAATCAATGAATGCTATGTATTGGGGCTGGTTATATTTCGAGCATTTTTCTATCACCTGATTGATGGTATGGATATGATCGATAGTAGACTACCAATTCCGAAACCCTGCTTGATCCTTTGCTTGATTGAAAACTAAGGTTGTCCTGATTCTATTACCGATTATTTTAGTAAATACCTTATACGTAACAGACAGTAAGCTGATTGGTCTGTAATTTTTAAGGTACTTAGAATCCCCTTTCTTATGAATGAGGATAATGTTTGCATTCTTCCATGGTTCCGGTACCGTCGATGACACCAGGCACTGCGTATACAGGGTGGCCAGTTTTTCTAGCACGATATCCCCCCGTCCTTCAGCAAATCTGTAGTTATCTGATCTTCTCCAGCTGATTTCCCCCTTTTCATAGTTTCTAATGCTTTCTTGACCTCGTCCTTCGTCACTGGTGGAGCATCTGTTTTTTCCTACCGCCCATCTCATTATGGTCCTGACTACTCTGGCTATTGTAGAGATCTGTATTGAACTCCTCGGCTGCTTTGACTATTTTATCCATATTCGTGATGACGTTGCCCGCCTTGTCCCTTATCTCATACATCTGGTTTTTGCCTATGCCCAATTTTTTCTTTACCGCTTTAAGGCTTCCCCCGTTCTTTACAGCATGCTCAATTTTCTCCATGTTATACTTCCTTATATCGGCCACCTTGCGCTTATTGATTAGCTTTGATATCTCGGCCAATTCGATCCGGTCTGTTGGATTGGAAGCTTTCATACTCTGGCGTTTCTTAATCAAATCTTTCGTCTCCTTAGACAGCTTACCGGTATCCTCTCTCACTATCCCACCACGTCATCTCTTTTTTTCTCTAGCGAGGCAAGAGAGGAAAACACTATCTTCTCGTAACATGACACCCTTGGGTTGTGAGCGCCGTCCCTGCATTAAATCGCAAGTAAGCCATGAGTTAATATGACTTACGACATAAAACTCGACAATAGTAGCGGGTTGTGGAGAGGACAACGCGGATACTAGAGGGACAAGTTCATATGTCACATCGGTGGCTTGGCGCACCATATGATAAGGGCCACTACAGCGGAACAAAAGTTTCCACACGAGGCCAGCGTGGCGTCAGGGAACCAAGAAAAACCACGGATCCAAGCTGATCGGATACATGGCATTGGTACCTATCGTATGCAGCACCTCCACCAAGATGTTACGTGAAGACTTAATCGTATGCAGCACCTCCACCAAGATGTTACATGAAGACTTAAAATATTGAAAGGAGTTACAACAAAGTCATACCTGACATAGTAGTGAGCTGCACCGTCAAACACAAAATTGTTTTTTGGTGAAAGAAAATAATGTCTGCTGATTTAAACCGGTTAGAAAAGGATCTATTATGCACGGCTCTTGTACAGCTTCGTTCACTTCGGTTTAAAATTTTCATAGAAAGAAGAGTAGGCAAAATTTAAAACATGCTCAGTATCACAAACAGTGACAGCCGTTATCCAAAATAACACAGGTGATTCAAGGTGTGTTTAATTATTTGTTAGGCAGATGTATTCTGAGGCCATGAACAGATATGTTGTTTCAAATATTTATTGTTTAAGTTCATACTTTTTGTTTTATTTCATGTACAGCCATTATAGTTCTGCATAAAGAAAGAAACAAAATTCTCATAAATAAGGGTGTTAGGCAAGGAGACACGATCTCCCCAGCCCTATTCACAGCATGCTTAGAGGAAGTATTCAGAGACTTGGAAAGGAAGCAGTTAGGGATAAGGGTAGATGGAGAGTATCCCATTAATCTGCGATTTGCTGATGACATTGCCTTGCTAAGTAACTCAGGAGATGAACTCCAAAGAATGATTGGTGACCTAGAAAGGAAAAGTAGAAAGGTAAGCTTGACAATCAATATGCAGAATACGAAGGTAATGTTCAACAGCCTCGGGAAAGAACAGCAGTTTACGTTAGACAGCGAAACACTGGAGGTAGCAGGCGAATATGTCTACTTGGGACAGGTAGCAGCCGCAGATCCGGACCATGGAAAGGAAATAACAAGAAGGATAAGACTGGGATGGAGCGCATTTGGCAAGCACTCGCATATTATGGCTAGAAGCTTACCGGTATCGCTGAAGAGGAAAGTATACAACAGTTATAAGGGAGTAATTTACTCCACCTTGGGGGATTCCCCTATATTTTCGATCAAAATCATGACTGGATTAACACTTATGAACGCTGCAGTGCCTACAACCGCTGGGATGATGCTTTAAAATTCCTGAACGTATCTTTCTGCCTTATTGAGGCCGCCAGAAATTGGTTTATTAACCGCGAGCCCCAGACCGCGAACTGGCCAACCTTCAAGCAGCAGTTCCGACAGTACTTCGCGGACCCGGCTGTTCGAACGGAGATCGCAAGGAATAAGCTCGCTCCCCGCCGTCAAGGTCCCGCTGAGTCTTATGCGTCATACATAGAGGCCGTGCTTGCACTCTGTCGGCGTATCAGTCCCACCATGCCGGAATCTGAACGTGTACACCATGTCTTGAAGGGAATCAATTCAATGGCTTATAACACCTTAGTTGCCCAGAATCCATCAAGTGTTAATTCCATTATAACGACCTGTCAACGCCTCGACCAGCTACAGTCCTTCCGATGGCAGCCCGGCTTCAGTACTGCCCCGACCTCTACTGACGTCGGTCTACGAGCCATGATTCGAGCGATAATCCGCGATGAGCTCCAAGCCCTCAGCATTTTCTGCCGGTACAGGTGCGATCATTCGTCTCCTCTTTCCAACGAGGCTGGCCTCCGCCGCATCATTAAGGAAGAGTTGGCCACTATCAACCACCCGGTCCCACCTGATCCTCCCGCACCTCGCCCAGCACCGACTTACGCTCACGTCGCTGCATCCCCTCCTCCTTTTGTTCCCCCACCCCAAGCACCACCCTACAACCACATCAACGCCATGGCGACGGCTCAACCAACGCCACCCAATAATAGCACCTTGGCGCCCCTCTCGCCCAGTGTGCTATTATTGTGGAATTCGAGGACATATATCTCGCTTTTGTCGCCGACGCATTCAGAACGAGCGACGTGGTTATGACGCCTTCGAAAGTGACATACCTGTATATTGCCACACCGCTGCCCATCTTCTAGTGCCACCAAGTGGCCGAATGTCTTGGCGCGTGGCTGAGCGTCGTCCTCGTCTGTCTCGAGCTTCGCTTGATTAAAAAAAGGGCAGCTCGGTTGTTCTGTTTGCTACGTGTGTTGGTGACATTTGGTGGAGGTGCTGGGCAAGATCCCATGTACGTTGCCCCCGAAGACATCAGTGACGCTGCCATCGACGCTCAGACGCCACTCCCGTTCATAAAGCGAGCCGTCGCCTCCGAGGCCTACAATCTGAGTTCGAATCACTGACCACACCGCTGCGAGCCATGACATCTACGACGGACACCTAGACAAGTCAGCATTCCAGCAACGCCACACCGTACGTCCTTCTCGCACCTCGATCACCGCCCTCATTCCGCGGTGACCGGTTTGAGGCTGTCGAAGACTGGTTGGCCACTTTTGACCGTGTGGCCGCATTCATCCAATGGGACGACGAGCGGAAGCTAATGAATGTGCACTTCGCGCTGCAAGACTCCGCCAAGACGTGGTTTGAGAACCACGAGATGTCCTTTGTCAACTGGGCCGTCTTTCGCCGTGAGTTGCTCACAACGTTCAGCTCGAGTACGCGCAAAGAACACGCAGAGATAGCAATCCGTTCGCGGTCTCAGCAGTCAAAGGAGATCGTGGCCATGATTGTCGAGGACATGACGCGACTTTTCAATCGGGCCGACACTACCATGCCCGAGGAAAAGAAAGTACGGCACCTCATGCGCGGGGTGAAGGAACAGATTTTCGCTGGGCTCATTCGTAACCCTCCAAGAATTGTCGCAGATTTTGCGAGAGAAGCTACGAGCATTGGAACGTTCACTGTAGGAACGCTGCACCCAATACGGCCGTCAGGCAAGCGTAGCGGCCACACCCTACTGCGCGTCCGTGCCAGCAGCTAGGGACGAGGCATTGCGGGAGCTTGTGAGGAGCATTGTTCGCGAAGAACTGCAGAACCTCCACTTGAATGCACCACCTGCAGTGAATTAGTCTACTAGAGACGTCATTCGTGACGAAATCCGGTGAGCGGTGCAGCCACAATCAGCACCGCAACCAGAGTCATGCATTATAACGTATAGTGATATCCTACGTTGACCTGCCCCCGAGCCACATTCATTCCGCCCCGTCGTAGGACCACCGCCTCGCTACCTGCGCCCCGTTGAGCAGCAACAAGACCTGCGCCCCGTCGAGCACGTCAGAGGCATGTCCCCTCACCGGGAAAACTAAACACGGCGACCTCCGGGGGTGAGGCCGCCGCTACGTCTCAGATTAAACAGCCTCCACCCGACGATTTGACGCGACGGCCCGAGCGCCGACGACCCGATCCGACGAACTTACCGACGTGCTGCGATCGCATTGTTTCCAGGGAAATTTTGTAACCGCCAACAGTTCGGATGTGACCGAACTTGTGGATACCGGCGCCGATTTTTCGTCATGAGCAGCCAGCTAGCAACGACGCTCCGTAAGGTTCTGACGCCTTGGTCTGGGCCAATGATGTGCACTGCTGGTGGCCATGTCATGACGCCGATTGGCATGTGCACTTGCCACATAGAGATCTGCGGTTTTACTATCACTGGCACCTTTGCCATATTAAAAGACTGCTGCAAAGATCTGATTCTAGGCATGGATTTTCTGCAAGAATATGGTGCTGTTACAGGCCTTCGGGAGCAGTTCGGGGTATCGTTTTCAACCAAGCGAGCTGTTGATAGCAACACGGACATCCGGAAAACCATATTGCGCGTCTCTGACGACCACATAACAATCCCTCTGAGAGCGAGCAAGTTCGTCACAGTCAAATGTGGTCACAGCACCGACACGCGTTGCATTGCCGAAGCTAACATATCACTGCTTCTCACTCGACAGGTTTGTGTTGCTCTGGGCCTTGTCGAACTTGTCCGTGGGGAAGCCGAAGTGTTAGTGACAACCTGCACGTGTGAACCCCAACATTTGACGGCGAACACGACGGTCGCTTAATTTGAAGAACTTGGAGAATGGACAGGCCAGTACGCTTTATCCAATACGTCAGACTTCGACAATTCGACGTCTACAGTCATTCAGACCGATTTGAACCCACGCCTCTTGCCCGGTTAGAAACGCTGCATAGAGAACCTTGTCAATTCGTTCCGCGATTGTTTTGCATGAACCTCCCAAGGTCCGACAGACGCCACTAACGAAGACCGAATTATAGTTGCCGACGACCAACGTCCACTATGCCAGCGTCCTTACCGGGTGTCTTCAAAAGAACGTGACGCCATCCGCCGCCAAGTAACAGAAATGTTCCAGGACGACGTTATCCAGCCGTCGACGAGCCCGTGGGCTTCGCCTGTTGTTCTTGTCGCGAAGAAGGATGGAACCGTGATGTTCTGCGTGGATTATAGACGCCTCAACAACGTCACGAAAAAGGATGTGTACCCCTGCCGCGTATAGACGACTCCCTCGATCGCCTTCGCCATGCCACTTACTTTTCGTTACTGGACCTCCGCAGTGGATATTGGCAAATAGAGGTTGACGAGCGAGACCGTGAGAAGACCGCTTTTAGGCCGGACGGTTTGTATGAGTTTAAAGTGCTTTCGTTTGGCCTGTGCTCGGCCTCTGCCACATTTCAACGAATGATGGACACCGTACTCTCTGGCCTGAAATGGCAGTCATGCCTCGTATATCTCGACGACGTTGTAATTTTCTCGGACACGTTCGACGAGCACCTGAAACGTTTGCGCGCTGTTTTCGAGGCCATCCCATCTGGGGGTCTCTCTCTAAAACCCGAAAAATGCCACTTCGCTAATAATGAGCTGAAATTTCTCGGCCACATTGTCAGCGCTCGAGGTGTTAGATCAGACCCAGAAAAGATGGCCGCAGTCGCTTCATTCCCCAAACCAGAAGATAAACGAAGCTTGCGTCGATTTCTCGGCCTCTGCGCGTACTATCGTCGCTTTGTTCACAATTTCTCCAAAATCGCTGAGCTCCTGACCCGCCTGACAAAAGACGCCGAACAGTTCGTTTGGGGCCCCGACCAGGAACAAGCCTTCACGGAACTCAAGTCCCGTCTCCAATGTACACCTATACTTGGCCACTTCGACGAAGAGGCTGACACGGAACTGCACACGGATGCCAGTTGCACTGGCCTTGGTGCGGTCCTTGTTCAGTGGCAGGGCGGTGCAGAAACGCAAGTCGCACTTTGTCCCGTTCTGAAGTTAACTATTCAACTACGGAAAAGAATGCCTCGCTGTTGTGTGGGCAGTCATTAAATTTCGTCCGTACTTGTACGGTCGTCCGTTTCGTGTCGTGAGCGACCATCACTCACTGTGTTAGCTGGTAAACCTGAAAGATCCATCGGGTCGGCTTGCTTGATGGAGCCTTCGGTTGCAAGAATTTTACGTTACTATCGTGCACAAGTCCGGCAAGAAACACAGTGATGCTGACAGTCTGTCCCGCGCCCCTACTCCCTTCCACACGGACGGCTGTGACGACGATACTGCTTTTCTCGGTGTTATCACGTCGTCCACCTTATCCCGAAAGCAGCGGGCTGACTGAACTTTTGCCCCTCATTGAACACCTCGTAGGAACCGTGTCATCTCCTCCTCAGCTCTTCAGGCGCGGACTGTCGTCATTTTGCTTGCGCATTGGTGTGCTCTACAAGAAGAACTACGGTCCAACAGAAACTGTTTATCTGCTAGTAGTACCCACCACGCATCATGACGAAAGGCGGAGCGCAGTCCTGCGCAGTCGCCCCGGCGGCTACTGCTGTTTCCAACAGCTGACGCCATGCCAAACGGATGGAATACAGTTTGTTGGCGCGCTCAAACAATGCACAAAGTAGCACCAATTTGTCGGATCGCTTTCACGAGCACCACGAAGCAGCACTTTTACACTGCCTCATCGCAGCATCAATACGCACAGCACAGCCCAAGATGACGTCAAGAGGAGCCGGAGCGGACTTTCCCAGTTTGGCTCATACGGGGCGCCACCATCAAACTAAGATGGCTACGCCCAGGCATCGAAACTAAAATCGTTCATAGAAGAAGCGAGTAAGCGTTATTGTGTTCGGGCAAGCGACCCCTATGTAAACGCAGTGGGACGCCAAAATTCTCATCATAAAGCCTCTTGCCAAGTTCCGGTGCTGCAGCGTAAGATAGCCACGCGATGGTGCAAAACCTCGGCGAGCGAGACGTTTCAAAATGAGCCAGTGCCCTGCAGGTGGAACTCGCTCACGCCGCTGCAGATTTGAAGTGAGTGATCATCGCGCTCACTAGTTGCGCCTTCCGGGCTGTGGAGGAGTGTTGCCCGGGCACGGGAGCACTGCTCAAGGCATCGTCTTGATTCAGCCCTCTTTCGACATGCAGGCTTTCCTGGCTTTCTTCGCATCGCTGCTATCAGCTGCGCAGTTCAACCAGCCAGTACCTTTGGCCTCGTCGCCGGTATCAAGCCCACCGCTCGATGACTGCAATTGTACGCTCCCTCCCTACCATGACCTGATATCATCGGCACAACTTGATGATCTTCGTCCGACATCATCGGCAACGACATCGCTACCAACCAGCTACTTAAGCAGCCACCCCATCGATCGAGGCTTCACTGGGCACGGGAGCACTGCTCAAGGCATCGTCTTGATTCAGCCCTCTTTCGACATGCAGGCTTTCCTGGCTTTCTTCGCATCGCTGCTATCAGCTGCGCAGTTCAACCAGCCAGTACCTTTGGCCTCGTCGCCGGTATCAAGCCCACCGCTCGATGACTGCAATTGTACGCTCCCTCCCTACCATGACCTGATATCATCGGCACAACTTGATGATCTTCGTCCGACATCATCGGCAACGACATCGCTACCAACCAGCTACTTAAGCAGCCACCCCATCGATCGAGGCTTCACTGGGCACGGGAGCACTGCTCAAGGCATCGTCTTGATTCAGCCCTCTTTCGACATGCAGGTGTGTAAAAAATTTGCACTATATGCTAAGAAATCCGATAACAGGTGCTTAGTAGTGTTCCCGTGCCCCGGAACCTTGCGTGAAGCATTGTGTGAGTGTTTCTCGATGTTGTTTCTGTTGTTATGCTGTGGGGACATCGAATCCAACCCTGGTCCTCCTAGGCGTCAACCCGCTGTCACTGAACTTGAAAATTTACCTGATGACCCTGCCGAACAAATGTCGGTCCTGTTCCAGCTACTCAAAGATTTGCACAACTGTTCGTCACAAAGCGCGAAGTGTCAAACTGAGTTGGCGGCCGACATAAAATCCATAAAAACCGGTCAAAAAACTATACAAACAGACATCACTGACATTCGCAAGCGATTGGACGATCTAGAAACGAAATCTGATTTATTTGACCGTCTCTCAGATGAAATAACATCTACTCAGTCATCAGTAGAAGAACTAAAAGCTGAAAACTGCCGCTTACAATTGCGTCTGAACGAGCTAGAAGATCGCTCTCGTCGGGATAACTTAATTTTTTACGGCATTCCCGATTCTCAAGAATCCTGGCTCCAAACAGAAGAAAAGCTAACAAATCAGATTAAGGCTGTATTTGAGTCATTTCCCGCTGATTCATTCCATCGTGCTCACCGCTTGGGCAATTTTTCTTCTAACGAATGTCGCCCCGTTATCGCAAAGTTTACGAACTTCAAAATGCGAGATCAAGTGCTTTCACTGCGCAGTGAGTTGAAATCAAGCGGTGTCACAATAAACGAAGATTTTTCGGCTGCTACTAGGACCGTCCGCAAAAAACTAATAGGTTTCGCAAAATCTCTACCTCAGTCGCCGAAATTCAAGCTAAAATATGATAAACTATCAATCAACAACAAGTTGTACACGTATGACATAGCGTCGGATTCCGTTAAACAACTTCGGACACGCACAGATAGTACTGCCAGTCATTCAGATGCATCATCCTCCGCCATTGTTTAGGGGTGCGAGAGGGGCAGTGGTCTGATTTCTCCATCCAATACGAAACTGTCTGTTCTATTTACTAACGCTAGGAGTGTTCAAAATAAACATCATGCATTACATCTATTGCTGATACATGTTCGGCTCACATTATTGCTCTTACTGAAACTTGGCTCACGCCTAATGTTCTAGATCACGAAATTTTTCACAACGCAGATAATTTTACCATATACAGATGTGATCGGTTGGCTCATCGTGGTGGCGGCGTTCTACTTGCTATATCTAATGACATTTCATCCTCAAGTATCAATATTAACACTGGTCTTGAAATAGTCTGGGTGTCGTTAATTCTTGATCATTGTAAATTGATACTGGGTACATGCTACCGTTCCCCATCTGCACCGCCTACTTTTATAAACGAACTTCATGACTGTTTTAATAAAATATGCACGACTTTCCCTTCTACTCCTATACTCCTGCTCGGCGACTTTAATTTTCCTAACATTTCCTGGAACACTGATACGATGCCCATTTTGTCTCCCTTCTCAGCGCAGGGTGATGAATTCATTAACTTGTGCTCCTTATTTTCGTTGACGCAGCTAATTACTGAGCCAACCAGAATATCACCTAATGCCTCAAACACACTTGATCTTATCCTGACAAATAGACCGGATTTTGTATCAGACATTACTTCATTTTCAGGCATTAGTGACCATTTATCAATTACTTTTCACCTTAATGCGGCACCCCCCAAACATACCAAGGCAAAAAAGATTATACGCGACTACAAGAAAGCAAATTTCGTGGCAATAAATGATGAACTATGCACTTTCATGGAATCTTTTCTTTCAAACTTTCATGACCGTTCCATTCAGTCAAACTGGGATATCTTTGCAGGGGAAGTTGCCCGTCTAACAAACAAATATATTCCAATCCGCAACATCGTCTATAACTCGCACGCGCCATGGTACAACGCCCATATCAAAAAATTATCAAACAAGAAAAAACGGCTTTATCGCATCGCAAAACGTTCACCAACTGACTCGCGCTGGGCTGCCTACAAAGCTGCCTCCAAATTATACATAATGGCACTAAAAAGTGCCAAGGACCACTTTTTATCTAACACCCTACCGGACATGCTACAAACAAATCCCAGAAAATTCTGGCGAGTAATCAATCCCACATCCAGCAATCCTATCGCTTTGTTAAACTCATGTGGTGAATCGGTTAATAATGATATCTGTGCTGAAGTATTAAATGAGGCTTTTGTTAATAATTTTTCATCCAAAATCTGTACCAGTCTTCCTACTATATGTCATCATGATTACCTGGTGATGCCACCAGTGACTGTTGACACAGCTGGCGTTGCTCGCCTAATTAATACTCTAAAAGACCATTCTAGTCCAGGATATGATTTCATTAACGCAAAATTTTTAAAAAGCACTTGCGCTTATAGCTCAGTTATTTTAACTTATATTTTTCAACAGTCACTGGACACAAGCACACTTCCTGAACAATGGAAAATTGGAAAGATCGTTCCACTTCACAAATCAGGGAGCAAGTCCTCTCCTGCTAATTATCGCCCCATATCCATTACTAGTACATGTTGCAAATTACTTGAACATATCATATTCGCCACACTCGTGAACTTTCTTGAGAGTAATTCATTTTTCTCGTCTGCACAACATGGTTTCCGCAAAACTTATTCATGTGAGACTCAACTAATTTCTTTTACAAATAGCTTACATCATATACTGGATAAGTCATCAGTCGTTGATTGCATCTTTTTAGACTTCTCGAAAGCATTTGATAAGGTTTGTCATCAGTTGCTTCTTCAAAAATTACTTCCGCTAAATATTGACACCAATTTGTTCAAATGGATCGAATGCTTTCTCACCAATCGCTCACAATATGTCTGCGCTAACGGCTACAACTCATCCTTTGCTAATGTACTATCAGGTGTTCCACAGGGTTCCGTACTCGGACCGTTATTGTTCCTAATTTATATAAACGATCTTCCATCCTATGTGTCATCTAACATACATTTATTCGCTGATGACTGCGTTATTTTTAGTGAAATAAAAGACGATAATGATATTAACATTCTACAGCGCGACCTCACGGCAATAATCAATTGGTGTAATCAATGGCTGATGGAACTAAACTCTAACAAATGCAAGGTAATGCGTGTCACCCGTGCTGCTAATTCGTCCCCTCTATACTCTCTGAATGACATTGAACTTGATAGCGTCCATTCTTATAAATACCTAGGCATTCACATTTCATCCGACCTAACTTGGCGGCTTCATATAGATTACATCATTAACAACGCTAACAAAACGCTAGGTTATCTGAGACGTAATTTTTCCCGCGCCCCGTCTACTTTGAAATCACTCCTTTATAAAACTTTAATACTTCCAAAATTAGAATACTCAGCAGCGGTCTGGGATCCTAGCCATGATTACTTAATTACTGCACTCGAACGCGTTCAGAATAACTCTGCTCGTTTCATTCTTTCTAACTATAACCGAGGAGCAAGTGTCACAGAAATGAAAACTATTTTGCGTCTTCCATCATTGGCTTCACGACGAAAAGTTTGCCGGCTAACCCTATTCCACAAGTTATATTATCATTCCGTCTTACACAACAATTTTTTTCAGACACCCTATTACATATCGCATCGCATTGATCATCCCTGCAAAGTAGCCATCCCTTTATGCAAAACAGATTCTTTCTTACGCTCATTTGTTCCCCGTACTTCCAAAGAATGGAACGATCTTTCTAATGAAATTATATCTATTACTGATACAAATAACTTTCGCAAAGCTTTAACCTGCATTATATAAGTACTACTAGTTTTGTGTCTACTAATACAATTATTGCCGATTTCATAGCTAATATTGTATATATAGGATGTATTATTTATGTACCCGATTTTTGCAGTGTTTCTTTTTTTCCTGTATTTCTTTTTGCCCACTCCCCTCTGAAATGCCTGTACGGCCCTGAGGGTAAAGACAAATAAATAAATAAATAAAAATGTGACAACTTGGATAGCAATTCTTTTGCCATCTATGTAATCACGAGCGCGGCTGCGTGGGGAAAGAGACCGTCCCAAGTGTCCGCCGAGTGAAGCTTTGTTCGCAAGGAGGGGACGCGACAGTCTCCCAAGCCGTCGTTATGCGAGAGCAGCGGCGTATGTCTAGTAGACTTTGACTCCTGTGCCGATCTTGTCCTGTACAGTGCCTCGTCAGCAGTAAAGGGCACCTTTCTTTGATGGAACCGACGCTGACTCGGAGCCAAAGCTATCTCAAACGCAAACGGTCGATCTCGTTAGCGAAATTGGTGGCCTCATGGTGGAAGGTTGGAGATGAGTTGTGGTACTGACCGACATTAGGCACCTCGGTGCGGCAAGTACTTGAATTTCACAGGAAAGACCTGCGCCAACCTGTGAATACGAACCATGTTTTTAAACAAGGCAACCATCCCAGGTAGCACAAAGTTGGCTATGAAGGGTGGGCCTTGGTGGGTCCGATCTAGGCAATGCAGGACAGCCCCGGTGGGCTCAACTTGGGTACTGCAAGACGGGCCGACGTAGGCCAGAATCGGTCTGTCGACAAAGCCCTAATGGGCCCCACTAGGTGCCGATGCAGGCAGCCCTTGCGGTGCTGCCCACATTTTTCCGGCATTGTTAAAAGGGCACATCCCGCCAACTCCCCGCGATGGTCCTACTTTGGACCGATTTGGGCAGCCGCTTTGGAGGAACATTTTTTTTAATTTCAGTTAGCCCCTCAGATAATGACATTGACCAATGCGGGTTCTATAGCGCTAGCCGCACTTGGGCTTGCCCACATTATTCTCATAGGGGCCCGACGCAGGAAATTGATGGAAAGCCCTAGTCCAAGTTTTACCAATCAATATTTATGCACATAAGTAATTATTTTATACATAACTGCACTTTCTAAACAGCCACAATATTAAATTTTACAATAATGCTTAACATTCATCTAGCCAAAATGACTTCATGTACATCTTGTTCAGGCTATGGAGATGTGTGCTCTGAACAGCAATATTGTGCTGAGAGTTGCAGGCTGTCCAAAGGAACCACATAATAGGCAATAGTTAGCAATCAGTTTGTTTTAGTATTTGTAGCACAATTTGCATGAGCGCGAGAACTAAAGCCAAGTAAATTTCTAATCGACTAAACATGGCAACAACTGTTATACAAATCATCTATAATAGTAATTTAGCGCAACATCTAATGCAAATAAAGGTTGGAAACAATGATTACGCAATTGCACGCACGCCTTCTAGCCCCATTACGGCCGATGTGGGACCTATAGCGGTTTCGTGCGGGCAGCCCCAATTGGGCTGGGTGTTGGTATTGAACCTAAAGCCCACTTGCTGTTGCACGTGCCTTCAAATTCCCCACAAGGGACCAATTTTGGTATCATGCGGGCCCTCCCGCCTTCCAGCCCTATTACGGCTCATGTGGGATATAAAGCAGTTTTATGTGATCAGCCCCAATTGGGCTGGACGTTGCTTTGAACCTAGATCTCACCTGCTGTTGCACGGGCCTCCAAAGTCCCCACAAAGGACCGATTTTGGTACCATGAGGGGACGCCCGCCTTCCAGCCCCATTACAGCCTATGTGGGACCTAAAGCTGTTTAGCTAAGGCTGCCTCCTTTGGGCTTCACGATGGCTTACCCAAATTGAGCCCTTATTCATATTTCACCTGCCCTTAAGTAACCTACAAGGGGTCGATTGGGGCAGCATGTGGATATGTACGTTTTCTTGCCCCACTACGGCCGGTGTTGGTCCTACAGAGACTTAATGGGGGCGGCCTCATTTCGGATCTGTGAGGGCTTTCCCATAAAAAGCCCACATTTAGGTAGGATTGCCCTAAATATCCGGCAAGGGACCTTTGTGGTCTGGATGCAGGAATGTGCTCTGCATTAGCCCAAGAAACGCCGCTATGGGACCCATGCAGGAGGAGCAGGGGCAAGCCCAAATGGGGCTTGCCCAATTTTGCCCCATCGGGGACCGATGCAGGTTTTATGATGGTTGCCCCAGCCCCACTTGCCTACATCGGACCTACTGGGGCCCCACATTCTGTGCTACCTGAGATATTACACCTTCTATGGAGAATGAAAAGCCATTGATATTGTAACGAATGAAATGGTTTTATTACAGGTGAATGGACGCGCACGGCCCAGAAAAACCCGTAACAATCTGCGCGCCTCGCTTCCTCCGCTTCTTCTTCTGCTGCATCTACTGCTTCTCAGTGCGCCGCTACGCGGCGTAACAATTCCCCCCGGGCAGAAGATTCTCGTCCTCGAGAAAATTAGGTAGATCGAAGATGGCAGCGCTTCCTGCGAGCCACGTGAACAAGTTGTGTCTTGCGGGATCGGCGGTTATCCGTCGTGACTTTGGCGATAACGTAATTCACGTCATTCAGTTGGTCCAACACTACGGAGAGGACATCGTACTTGCATAGGAACTTCTCATATAATCCTCGCTTGCGAATAGGCGTCCAAAGCCAGACGTAGTCTCCAGGTAGTAAGCAACTAAACGATGATGCAGATCGTAGTGTTCTTTCAAGCGGTTTTGAGAAGCCAGTGTGCGTTAGCGGGCTGTACGACGGGCTTCTTCGGCACGGCATAGTATCTGGGAAACAGACGTATCGTCATTGGGAGAAAATGGGAAGATGGTGTCTAAGAAAACGTGGGGAGCTCTTGGATAGAGGAAATAGAAAGGAGAACAGCCGGTAGCTTCATGGTTTGCAGTGTTATAAGCGTACGTCACATACGGGAGCACTGAATCCTAGTTGCGATGGTCATACGAGACGTACATGGACAGCATGGTTGTCAAGGTGCGGTTGGAGCGCTCGGTGAGACCGTTGGTCTGCGGATGATACGGTGTCGAGTGTCGGTAGTGTGAACCACAAAGTCAGAGCATTTCTTCCACGACATCAGCAGTGAATTGCCGACCACGATCACTTTATAATAACACGGGGGTGCGCCATGGCGAAGAATAACGGAATGCAAAAGAAAAGACGAAATATCAGCAGCTTTTGCGTTAGCGAGAACAGCGGTCTCCGCGTATCTGAAAAGATTGTCAACGCAGACGATAACCCAGCGGGAGCCCGCCACAGTCTTTGGAAAAGGACCGACCAGGTCAATTCCAATCTTTTCAAAAGGTGAGGTAGGTGACTTGACGGGTTGTAAAGTTTCGGCCAGCGTTGCGGTGCGTGCCGTAAGTCGTTGGCATCATTTTTCACATGTCGCAACGTATTGCTTGGTGGTCTTATAAATTTGTGGCCAATAAAAACGGTGGCGAATTGGGTGCAGGATACGACAGAAGCCTAGATGTCCAAAGGTACTATCATTATGCATGGCATGCAAAGCGTGTGCACGGAGAATTTTTGGGGACTACCAACAGAAGGGCAGCACTGTCAACTGAGTATTTCTTTTTGAACAAAACACCATGTTCGATAGTAAACTGCGTTGACTCTTCTCTTCCTTCTGCCTCTTGTATAAGATGCTGTAGTTACCGGTCGTTGTGTTGTTCTCGCCTAAAGGTCGCCATACTAGGAAACGTCGACGCGGTTGAGGCTTAACACCCATCGATGCCATCTTCATCGTTAACGGAAGTCGACAATGGGTGCCGTGACAAGCAGTCTGCATCACTGTGATGTCGTCCACACTTGTACGCGACACCAAAGTTGTATTCTTGGAGGCGTAATGCCCAGCGCGGCAGACGACCAGATGGATCGCGAAGTCCGATGAGCCAGCAAAGCGAATGGTGGTCAGTAACTATGGTGAAGTAGCGTCCATATAGGCATGGTCGGAACTTGTGCACAGCGAACACAACTGCGAGGCACTCCAATTCGGTAACTGTGTAGTTCCGTTCACATTTTGTCAACGTTGGCATATTTTGGCATATGCAACAACGTGTTCAGCCCCACTATGCAGCTGCACAAGCACCGCCCCAAGACCGACGCCACTGACGTCAGTGTGGACCTCATTCACAGCAGAAGGGTCGAAGTGGCGCAGCAGTAGTGCTGAAGTTAGAGAAGACTTGAGCCGATTGAAAGAGAATTCGCACTCTGGGGTCCACACAAATGGCGAATCCTTGTGCAATAGAGAAGTAAGAGGGTGTGCAAGTTGCGCAAAACCAGCAATGAAGCAACGAAAATAAGAAGAGAGGCCAAAAAAGCTCCGAAGACTTTTCAGGGTGCGTGGAGTTTCGAGGTTGCGTACTGCAGCAGTATTCTGCGGTTCCAGCCCGATACCATTCTCGTTGACGAGTAATACAAGAACTAAAGTTTGTCCCTCTCCAAAATGGCACTTCTTCGAATTCAAAATGAGGCCCGCTTTGCCAATGCATTCAAGAACTTTATGGAGCCTCTCATTGTGCTCTTGGAAGGTCTTTCCAAAAAAGATAACATCATCAAGGTAACACATGCATATTTCCCATTTAAGGCCACGAAGGATAGTGTCCATAAATCACTCGAACGTCGCGTGAGCGTTGCATAATCTAAAGGGCATTACATTAAATTCGTATAAACCATCTGGTGTTACAAAAGCAGTCTTCTCACGGTCGGATGGATGTAGAGGAATTTGCCAATAGCCAGATCGCAAATCAAGATAGGAGAAATATGACGCCGAATGCAGACAGTCGACAGCATCATCAATGTGAGGTAACGGGTATACGTCTTTCTTTGTTACCGCATTCAAACGACGGTAGTCTGCATAAAATCGCCAAGAATTGTCGTTCTTTTGCTCCAGGATCACAGGTGCGGCCCACGGACTGGAAGATTCTGGGATGATTCCTTTGTGCAGCATTTCGTCCACCTGTTCTTGAATTATCTTGCGCTCTGCCGGGAAGACTCTGTAAGGTTTTTGGCGAATAGGGGGTGGGCGTCCTGTGTTAATTTTGCGCTGTAGTCGAGAAGCTGGGAAATGGCTACCCGATCCATTTGAGGCAAATCGAACACTTGGGCATGAGCTGCCAAAATGTCTTGCAGAATGCGATGTTCACCAGATGGGAGCGATTTGTTGACCATGCCCTCAAACTCAGAACAATATTCAGACTCGTCTTTCGCGGCTCCTCTGTAATCGAAAATAATTCCAACGGTATGAGTCACATAATTCTCAAATCTCGCGAGTGTCAAACCAGAAGGAAGACGAACAGGCTCTTCTGACACTTTCACAACCCACAGGTATGTGCGACCGTCCTCCGCCTCCACGACGAAGCGTGGCACCAAAGCATTTTTTTTTCGCTCCATTCGAGACATCTGGCTCGACGACTATTGATTGTTTACAGATAACATGAATCTGAGACATGTTATCTACTAATGCGGGGATAATGTTACGCTGCAAAGAAATTTCACCGGCACTAAAGTCTAAAGTCACACCACACTCGCGCAAAAAGTCAACACCCAAGATAACGTCATGCGTGGCACGTCTCAATACAACGAATTCTGTCCTATAGCACTCGTCACCAATTACAACTGAAACTGAACACAGGCCAGCCGGAACTAAAGTTTCCCCCCTAGCTCCACAAAACGTAGTATTTTTGTCCCACACAAACATAACTTTCTGTCGAATGCGGTTCTTAAATTAAGGGCTCATAACTGACACAGCGGCACTAGTGTCAACCAAAGCATCCGTTTTAACATTGTTTACACACACTGACACTTTGTTCTTTAGCATGACGATAGGTAGAGGTATGCGTGAAATTGACCGTCCGGCGACCTTACCTCCATCGGTCGCACCACCTAGTTTCCCAGCGGTGGAGAAACAAAAAGGCGACGTGAGGACAGCGAACAGGGTTGTCGCTGCGGCGGGGCAGTGATGCTGCGATCAGACACAGGGGAGTCATTCCATGCGTGGCGTTGAGGGGAAGAGGGCCGATAGAAGGTAGCGGGTGGCTGCTGCTCCCACTGGGTACCATTCGTGAAGCGCGGTGCTCGTTGGACAGGGGGTCGGGTAAATTGACGACGCGTGCAAAAGCGGGCAAAAGCCCCCTCAGCCGTAACATACGGGTAGCTGGCGGCTCTGGTAGTTCACTTCAGGATCCCTTTGGAGGCCAAGATGGGGCGACAGAAGCGCGGTGAGGAGCACCACGAGGCACTTCATCGAATGGGCGGGATGCTGCTGGAAATAAAGGTGCGATGTTGGTTGCAGGGTCAACTCCACGCCGTTGTTGTAAGATGGTTGGCCGTTATTTTGTGCAGCCCATGGCGTGCGTTGTTCCCATTCGGACCTCGATGCCGGGTGGTAGGGTACATCGAAATTCGTACGTAGCCGCTGAAATGTACTGTTGAGGAGATAAAGGTGGCAAACCTGCTACACGTCGGCTGCGACGAGGTACTGGCGGATGCAGAACGTTTCAAAATAACGGCTTGAGGGGCTAGTTGGTGCTGAATAGTATTCAGATATTCAGGGATCAAATTTACCCCTGCACTGTCAGAAGTGCGTGTGAGCCGTTGTTTAGCAGGCTTAACATTTTAGGAAAGAGTCGGGATAAGATGGCGCGCGAAATTTTAGAGGCGTACTGGATACAGAAGAAAGAAGACAGATGTATTAGTGAAGCTTCGTTGAGTTTACGTAGAAAAGAATTTACTTTTATTGAGCAATCCTCTTGAGTAATGCAAAGAATGAGTTTATTACCGGGCCTCAAGCTGTTATTCCTGGCATAAAGCTGTTATTCTTAGAAACCTCTCACGTATTGTGGCCATGGTAGTTCAAAGAATCTTTTTCCCTCAAGTACATAGACTTCGTGGCTTTGTAGACGGTAGCAGGTTAAAGTTTTTTTCAATACAAAGTGACTTCACAAGTTATGTGTTGTGGATGGACATGTCCTAATGCACAGTCTTTGTCAAAATTATAAGGCCCAAGGACTTTTGTTCTAAGCCCAGTAACGAGGCTTGAAACCAACTCTAGCGTTCGAAGACTCGTAGATGACAAATCTCGCCCTCATTCTCCTCTAGCTCACATTCATATTCCAGTATTGCTGCTAGCAGCCGTGTTATAGTAATTAGAAACGAACCTCTTGGGCTGCATACTTTTGACAAAGACTGTACATGTGTGGTGGTGGTTATTAGTGTGTGACTATGTGACTACGCGGTGATCTTTGTGACTGCCCAGCGTGGTATGAGTTTCTGGGCAAAGCAGAGGTGTGAAGAAACAAGACAGTGTAGAATTGGTGACTTCCATGCTTGGACAAGTTTCTGTTCTGCGAGGAAGAAGGTGCCAATATCCCCTTGGCAAAGAAGAGGAAGATGAAAAGATGTGCTTGAGTGTAGAAGAAGAGGAGTGGTGAAGAGGAAGTGTTTTCAGATCGTTATTACAGTTGGTAGTGTGCGCGTGTGTTGTCTCTTCTCTTGTGTTTGTGTTTGTTGCGCCACATTTCTGAATAGATCCAGAACGTCTTTACTTAGCACCTCCACCAGACGTAATGGATGAAATTGTTTTAATTCAGGTGATTGGACGCACGCGCCTCAGAAAAATCTGGAAGAGTCTGCGCGCCTCGCTTCCTCCGCTTCTTCCTCTGCTGCTTCTACTGCTTCTCAGTGCGCCGCTACGCGGCGTAACAACATGCTTTAGCTGTCATAATGTGGGAACTAATAATTAACTATAGCGTCAAGTGTCATACTCAAAAATTCTGGAAACACCTGTGACAACTAGAAACCTATATGCACGATATTAGCACTTAAGCTACCGTAGGGAATATATCTCCTCCTGATTATAATTACTCTCCAGCCCGGAGAATTACACTTTCGCTGCCAGCACATTGCCGACATTTAATGTGACACCTTGAACATGGTAAAAAAGTTCCGAAAAGGTTCTTTATATTCTGCATGATACTGCTTTATATGTTTGGAACATTGTGGCATTTTTCCTTTTCATTGTTCGTGCCCGCGTCTTTCGCCTCCAGGAAAGTAAGGTAGATATACTGAACCGTGAGGTGAGAAAAAAGTAAATAATGTAGAGATAATGGATAATTTAGCTTTCTGCAATATACGATGGTGCTTTAGAGCTTTGTTTTTGCGTTCACATGAAATGAATACAATCTGATTCAGACCCATAGGGAGGGAACATATTTTATTATGTGCTTTTATTGAAATCACTAGCTCTCCGTCTTCGTTTCTCTGTAGTAATGATTGAGGTTTGATGGTGGAAATTGCTGTAGATTTGTTTTGCTTTGCCCGCTCATAAAGTGGACGAGTGCACAAGTAATAAAGACAGCGAAAGCAAGAGCCAGAAGCTGTTTTTACCAGGTCGAAAATCAAGACGGCTGCTACCAATCTCTCACATACTATGACTGTCTCAAACCAACCACGTGCTTGACTTAGAGTGAATCTGCATTATACCCTTGGCCAACCTCAACATACATTTAAAATTGAGCCAGTCAACGTTTATAAGGTACGGAAGTGTTAATTATATACCCAGGTCTAGAAAGTAGTGGCTACGCCTCCAATGCTTCATAGTTGACGGACCTTTTGTAAATAACTATTTACTGTACCAGCTATTAAATATTGATTCTAACGAGCACCTTCGCTCGCTGATCCAGCTATGAAGGAAGCTCGTGAACAGCTATAATATGAAATGTTCAGATGAATTGCTAAACGACAACCCTAGCTCCATCAAACAAACTCGAAGAAGGCGCATTTTACTCAGGCTGCTACTTCCTATAGAAGCGCTGCGGATTCCTTTCAACTACAAAGGATGACAAAAGGTGAAAGGTCCCGGGTTCTCTGCGATGTTTCACCTCTGCGCTGTTACCGAAGTCGGATACTTTTACCTCATCTAGGGCAGCTTTCTGAGCCCGCAGGCAAGAATATTCCCACAACTGGAATTTCTGCTTCTTATAACGTCATATCATTTCTAGCTTGATATGTGTTAAAACACTATAAACAGACTTTTCTGAAGCATTTCGTTAGTTTAGTACTACAAGCAACACTGTGGGCTTTTAATGAGTATTGTAAAGAGAAACATGCGCAGCATATCGACACTTGTGAGTTAGTATAGATGTTGTCAAACTGCTTTTGGTCCTCCCAATTTAGTTTAAGGGAGAAACCGCGTTTACGGCAAGTGGAGTCTGTTTACCGATCGCGGCAGTTACCATCAACTAAACTTTAGAAAAAGTAAAAAAGAAGCCGCTCTACTTTCAGCCCTCCTGGAGCATTTCCTCTACCTCTTTGCGAACCACTTGGAGCAGCTCTTGAAGTGTCAGGGCAAAAATGTCTGTGCCGACAAGGCGCAAATGTGGTTCCGGAAATTAGGCCCTTCACCTCGTCCCATTGAGGGCATAGCAAGTCGGAGCTCGTGCCGATCAAAGTAGAGTGGCAAACTGGCTAGGGCCATGCGGGGGATGCTACCAAACCAGTCTAGGGATGGGGACTCCACTTTTCACGTGACCTATGACGTGATAGCGTCGGTAAAAAACAACACCGGTGCGGCGGTTGCGCTGAGCACAGTGCAAGCCGTGAAGTGGCAAAAAAAAAAACAACGCCAACACAAATCCGGCGCAGCGCCTGCGAAGAAAACATCGCACAGGTAATAGGTCGCCAGCTGCTTCAACGTTTCAGCTATAACTGCCGCTTGTGCACCCTGCGCTTGTGGCAAGTGAGCCGCGGGAACATAAAATTCCTTATGATAGCATAATTAGTCTGTCCAGCAATTTATTTACCTTTTTTTGTAACTCTTCGCCGAAAGAGCGCGCGAACTTCGTTTAGCTTGGCTGTATAGCTATACAGCATAAAATAGCTGCGGCGAAAAGAAAGTATGAGTGATGATTATACAAACTTACCATGTGCACTCGATATGAGCCTGGAGATGTTGTTGAACAATACCTTTAAGTGCCGTTTCGTGAATCATGCACAGAACCTTCATGATCGGGTCGCCTTTGAATTCACTAGCTGGCACAGATATATCCATCTTCTCTCGGGATCTCAATCTACTTCATTTTCTACTTATGTATACGGCCCTATACTAATACCCCTTGTCCATTCTTACGCTGTTGATTCTGCCCATCATATTTTCTTCTAGATGCAGCCCAGGTGTTTAATGCAGTCTTCAATGCAATATCCTGGGTGGAGCAACATGTTTTGCTTCCATTTAATTAACAACATTATTTAAACAGTTCAAAACAAGAAATAAAGAAAATTGAGCTGAGCTGATAACCTAACTATAAAAAAAAGTGTTTACCATGTCTCTCTGCAGCATACGTCAAAGCTGCATTTTTAATATGCCTGCTCTCATTCGATTATACGGTTCTAATTAAAACTATTTTTTTTTAAACCGGACAAAACTTTGTGTCCGGGTAAATAAGCTCGTGGGGCTATTCTGGACGTAACTGACCCCAGCTAGAACCAACTGAGGATTTTCCCATAAAATACTCTAAGGGCATGGTGAAGATTTCTGCCTAATATAGTTAAAAACGTATTCAGAACTTAAAGCATAACCCCATAATCTTCATAAATTTAGCAGAACATACACTACCTTAGCTTTCACACCACGCTTCAGCTTTTCTATGCAAGTAAAAACAATAGATGCACTCATTTTCTTGAAGAAGGCATGATATGGAGAGAAGACTTTGAAGTCATTGAAAATTCAAGTTTATTTATTTCTACAATGTTTGAATTGGAATTAATTCAATTTCATTACAAAGAGAAACAAAGAAATGAAGCCATGTGCAGAAATTAAAAGACAAACAGAGCTATGCGCTATACATGCAATAAAAAATACATGAGAAAAATACTGTTTTTTTTTTTCAGATATATAGCTGGCACTGTCTGTAAAAACCAGCCTAAAAAAAGGATAATCTGCACATGGCATACAGTTCGTGTGACTGAAGTGTATGCAGGGTAAACACTTTACGGAAATATTATGCGTGCTTTGCAATGCACACCATCGCCATCAGCTTGACCACATCCACGGCAGGGCAAATACCTCTGTTTGGTGTGCAGAATCTAAGCAGATAACTTCACGTCCATATTTTTAAAGGTTATTTTGCATAAATTGCAAGTGACAACAAAAAAGCATTGTCCGCTTGCACTCACTCGCGACACTATCTTCCAAGGTATTTAATATGCAAAAACTTTCACCCTTGTTTACAGCATACGGCCGAAAAAAGTATTGAAATTTCAGGTTGTTCAGTTTGAATTCTTCTGACCCAATTTAATGCATTTTTTTTATCAACAATACTGAAGCTGTCTTTCCGAAGAGCGTTTTGGATGTAGTTGCTAATGCATTTAGCAGTAGGAAAAAATACTCTGCTATTGCTTCAGGATTTCTTTTTGCTTGGGAAATGCCGAAAAAGCCTTTTGAGTCTGTTCTGAGAGAACTGGAGATGTTTCTCAAGCTATTGAGTTTAGCAAGTGCACTTGCCTTGACTTCCGTAAACATAAATACCCCTGTAAACATTTCTGGGCCATTTTCAATTTGCTGATGGGTATTATTTTTGTCATTGCCTTATGCCTACCTGAATGGGCCACATATTACTTTTGTATTATTTTACACCAGCAATTTCATCATCCCACGGGGATGCAGAGGCAGGTAAAAACGCAATAGAAACTTCTAGGGCTGCAGTGTCTGAGCCAGCAGTTTCTACAGGATATTCAGAAATTCACAGATAATTAGTGGAAGGTTGAGAAAAGTGCACTTCAATTCCCTATCATTGTCATGAAGAGGAAGGCCCCTGCGAAACGAATTATTTCTTTACCATGCTTTCAGAAAGCTAGTAGGCTAGAAAATTACATTATGTTTCTCATGTATATTTATTGCATGCATAGTGCATATCTCTGTTTGTCTTTTAATTTCAGCACATGGCTTCATATTTTTCTTCCTGTTTGTTTTGAAACTGCATTCATTCCAATGCAAACAAAGTAAAATTAATAAACTTGAATTTTCAAAGACTTCAAAGTCTTCTCTGCTTAACATGCCTTCTTCAAGAACAAGAGTGTATAAATTATTTTTGTTTGAATAGAAAAGCTGATGCATGGTGTGAAAGCTACAGGTACTGTATGTTCTGCAAAATATATGAAGGCTATGAAGTTATGCTTACATTTTTAAATTTTGTTTTATCTATATCAGAAATCTTCACCATGCCGTTAGGGTATATGAAAAAAATCCTCAGTTGGTTCCAGCTAGGGCCACTTAGGTCCAAAATAGCCCAACGAGTTTGCCTAAGTGTTTAAGATTTTTGACCGGTTCAAAAAAATTGAATAGTTTAAATTAAAACAGTATGATTGAATGAGAGCAGGCATAATAAAAATGCAGCTTTGATGAATGCTGGTGTGAGAGGCATGGTAAACATTTCTTTTAAAGTTAGCTTATCAGCTCAGTTCAATTATCTTTATTTTTTCTCCTAATGGCATAATTACTACTGTTAATAAAGTGCAAGCAAAACATTTTGCTCACCCTAGGATATGGTATTGAAGACTGCATGAAATACCTGAGCTGCAGTTAGAAGACAATATGACGGGCAGGATCAACAGCATAAGAACGGACAAGGGGTATTAGTATAGGGCCGTATACATAAGTACAAAATAAAAGAGATTACGATCCGGGAGTACAATGGATATATATGTGCTAGTTACCGAATTCAATGGCGACCCCATTATGAAGGTTCTGTGCAGGATCCAGGTAAGTGCCGACTAAACGCCACCTAAACGCCAACAACAGTATCTCCAGGCTCACATCGAGTGCACATAGTAAGTTTGTACAATCCTAACTCACATATCTAACTCACATATAGTTTTACACCCGACACCTGTTTTGGAAGTAACCCTAATATTTTGATTCTCATAAGATTGAGTCACTATTTTGTATTTACAGTGATAAAAAAATATTCAGCCTTCGAAATTCCTTGTTAGACCTTGAGAGCGCCAATGCGCAAGTTTTTACGATGTCTTCGCAGCGACTGATTCGTGTCTTGCAATTTAACGTTACAAAAAATAAATCACTGATAGTCCTAAATTTTGTCAAGTGTGTGAAAGCTCTCTCCCATGCGGAAATTCATTGACAGTGTAAAAAATAATTACCCTACTAATTTACCATTTATGAACATCATGCACACCAGGAATCCCTTATACTGTCTTCGGTTTCAGGAAATCATTTAGAGTAATTGGCGCAGTGCTACACTACGATTCTTTCACACTGGCCGCTAGAAGCATGGCCTTATTGTAAGCTCGGCAAACTCAATCCGCTCAGACCCCTACACGTGAGTTGTCAGCTTTCCTGTGCGCGATATTTTTATTACAGTGTCGGCCTAATCTCATTTTTGGGGAATACACTTGCCTGGTTATCTAGCCAGTGCTGATGTGCGCTCAGTCTACAGCAACCCGCTGGGCAGTACGCTGCCAGTGCTACATTTAACATGCTTAATCCTCAAATAAAGTACGACATAATGAACGAGACTGTGTTTGTTCATTCCGAGTACAGCAGATCAGAGCACGAACCCTGCATCTGCGTGGCGTTAAGACTAAATTTGCCTGTCTCACTCACATAAGACGCGCGCACACATTTGAAAAGGCGGTAAGAAAACGAAGGTTGTCATTAGGGAAGTGGTAGACTTCAGGCCCTTGACTTAGGCCCGTGAGTGCGGTACAACGCAAAAAACGTGCAAAGCGATGCCAGCAAATGTAAATTACGGGTGGTTGCGTGCCTTCTTTTCCTAAAATTCGCGCTTCTTTTGATGCATTGGCAATATCCACGCATATTTTTTTCTGTATTTGTGAAACACTCTAAACAATAAATCGCTAATACATTGCAGAAGGCACGCTTTCATCGCCAGCAAACCCTCCGTAAACACTGAACCCCACCTACTCCGCTTGTGTTTCTGCGAGCGCCGCCGGCTGCCATTCCACGCTATCGAAGCGACGGCGGCACCACGTCTAAGTCGATCTCGCGGCTAATAGCTCAAAGTTGAGGCAGCTGGCGACTTTATACCTCGGCGACGCTTTCAACGCAGCCGCCGCACCGGAGTTGTGTGTGTGTGTGTTTTTTTTTGCCGCTCTACGCCTTGCAACCTGCTCCACGCAACCGCCGCACCGGATTTGTTTTTGTTTTATGTCTTCGACATGACGTTATGGTCACGTGAAAAGCGGAGTTCCCGCCCCTAGATCGAGTTAACCGGTTTAACGAAGAGCATTAGACGGAGGGCGCCGGAAAAGCGAGTTAAGCTTGATGTCAAATCTGGCTTATTGTACTATTGCCACACAGATTACCATGCAGAGCAGCGAACACAGCAACCATTTTTTTTTTGTTGATGGCAGAGTCATAGTGACACGACTTCGAATACAAAATGCACGTGCAGGGAGCAGGGTATATTGGGTTAAAAATGATCAAGACTATATTTACTCATCAGCTTTACTGGCAGAACTGTGTGAAGGATGCCTAAAAATTTGTGCGCTCAAGACGAGGTGTCCTTGATACAAAGATGGCTTCACATAGCTCTTTTGAGAAATCGCGCCAAACGCCTAACCATGTTTTCTATACTAAAAACACTGGACTTACGTCAACCGCGGAAACTTGGGTCGCCCAGTTAACTGGGTATGTGGCACATACCAAAAGCCCATACATTCAATCCTGGAACTGAACTGCTCACTAAGACTAGGCCCAGCTGCGTCATTAATACGCCACTGGAGCTAGCGTCTCCTGCGCCGCTTGCCTCACAGCCCTACCCGCCATAAAACTGCCTCCTGACCATGACCCACACCCACAGATATGTGCTTCCGTTTCATCAGCGACAGAGCCAGCACAATTGTTTTAGATGCACACCAGTTTCTGAGCGGCTTCACGGGGAAATCTCGGTTGTATAACTTTTGCCGATCTCAGCCGCATTTCTTGAAGAGCCGAGAGCTATTATAAATTCATCATTAGTCTCCAGCGATGTCGAACTCTCTCCGCGGTCACCAAACGTCCTTCGGGAGATACTTCAGCTGGTTTCTCTCCGGCCAGCGGCGGCTCACAAGGCAAGCGTTCCTGCTCATCGGTATACCTCCCAGTTATGTCAACACCCAGCTCAGCCTGTTGGAAAGCGAAGATCAAATTGATGCAA
This sequence comes from Amblyomma maculatum, assembly GCF_055883805.1. NCBI lineage: Eukaryota > Metazoa > Arthropoda > Arachnida > Ixodida > Ixodidae > Amblyomma > Amblyomma maculatum. Next base: position 98,074 of record NW_028146793.1, read on the forward strand.
AAAAAGCCTTGCATATATAACTTGACAAGGTTTATCCAGCTAAACAATTGGATGCTTGTCTCAGAACGACAGGTTTATGCCGCTTTCCGCGCAAACAAACTCTAGCGTTATTGCTTCGTGGTGCCCGACCTTAGCTGCTGAGGAGCGCCTACGACCCTTGCAGTAAACGTGAAGGCAGCAGTATATGCTGACATGCGTTTCCTTTGTGTATGTCTCTCTCTTAAAAACTGATTCACCTGAAACAAGGAGATGGTTCCAGTCAACGTAAAATTACTTGCAACTGTTGAAAATGTGTCGGCCAGTCGGTTTCGTTCCCTCTTGTAATAAGTCGAAAGCCGTCCCATGCGTCCTAGCCCTGTGCGTCCAGTCACGAGAAGTGTCACACTTCGCGATATTCGGCGGCATACCGGAGACGTGCCTTTAATGGCTCACACTCGTGGCCATGGCCCTCTCCATCCGGCGACGACGTAGCCACGACAATGGTACACTCCAAGTAGTACTACAGGTTTTCCCTCTGAATTTAATCCTAGCGCCAGCGGAAATAATCTGAGCGCCGACTGATATAATCTAAGCGCCATGCGATATAATTCGAGTGCCAAGTATTTAATCATAGCGCCAGCATATTTAATCCAAGCGCCAACTCGAATAATGTCCGCGCCAACCAATTTAATCCGAGTGCCAACGCAAATAATACAAGCGCCAGCGAATTTAATCCGGATGCCAACCAATTTAATCCACATGTGGAAAATGAATGTGGTGGAGGGCTCCAAAGCACAAAACATGAATTTCAGAAATAAATAGTAATTGAGATCACATTCCAGACCATGCGACGAGTAAGCGAAGCATTAGTTTATGGGATGACTTTCGTCAATATTATGACAAACGCACAATTTCGGCACTGAAATATTGAAGGGTCCCAGAGCTGTGGCTAGCTGGCTCTATATTCTAAGAGGACAATTTATCCCACAAATATATACAGAATTAAAATGTCTTCGATGAAACACAATTATTTTATCACACAATTAAAAAACGTTTTAATCAACCGTATCTAATTTAGCTGTATGTAATTTCATCAGCCAAACATTACACAGCCAATGCCAAAAAGTTCCAAAGCAGACGGCAAAATTTCCACCTCCGTTTACTCGGTGCCGAATTGTCGTCTTTTGCTCTACGCAAGGAGAATGGATGAAAGCACAGACACGTGAATTCACTATTAGAAATAGGTGTACTTTTTTTTTGCAAGAAATCGAACTGTTTTCTCAAGAGCATAAAACAAAAACTGCTAGAAACGCAGAAGACAAGAGATTTCAAAGCAGGCGGTAATCTTCGCGCCTCCGTTGTGTGGCCGCGTTGTCGTCTGCATTTGTACGATGGAGTAGAGCCGGACGGTGGATGTGCGTACTCGTATATTAGGCAGGTGGTAGTCTGCGTGTTTTCATTAATTTCGCATGCAGTTTAACGCGCATTATTTTCTTACATGGAAGCTGATGAGTAGTGCCCTGACATCCTAATCGGGCACCGAAAACGGGGACCGCCGTTCAAGCCTCCAGGTGCACCAAGAAGAAAGAACAGCAAAGTCTCCGAGCATGACAGGGCCAGAATTCTCGAAGTCTCGAGGCGTGGAGGAGATGTGAAAAAATTGGCAGACACGCTGAGCATCAATTTAAAGACGGCGAGATCCATTGCAGCGAGCTATAGAGAAGCGTTGAAGAAAGGCGGAACATCGAAGAAATTCGGAAATGAGGTAGTAGCGGCTCTAAAGAATATTGTGGATAACAACCCTGCTTTCACGCTAAAGCAAATAAAGCAAGCAGTGGAAGAAGAATTGACGGGAATCGCCATCAGTACAAGTACCATTGATCGCCTACTGGATTCGCACGGTTACGCTATGAAGTTGATGACTCAGAGGCCGATTGACCGCAACAGAGACGACGTGAAACGCAGCCGCGAAACATACGCGCAATGGTTGCAGTGTGAATGACCTCGCTTGTGCAGGTTTTACATCGATGAGACCAACTATAACATATGGTGTTCAAGGAGCTTCGGCCGTGCAGTGAAGGGACAGCCTGCGGTGCAGACGACGACTGGCACCAAAGGAGCAAACCTTAACATTCTCGCCTGCATGTCCGCAAATGGTGTCATTCATTGGACGGCCGTAGACAAGGTTCACTGGGTCGTTTTCAATGAATTTTTGAGCGACATATCAGCCCGTGTTGAAAGTGAAGAACCTGGTTCTGAAGCGGTTTTTATTTTTGACAATGCTCCAGCTCACAGCCGTGCGGACAGTCAAGCCTGGCCAGTCAGACGCACTCGATCAAGCGGCTGCCTCCTTACAGTCCATTTTTCAACCCTATAGAGGAAGTCTTTTCGAAGTTCATGTCGGAAGTCAAAGCTTTCCTCAGCGAGCGGAGAGACCTGGTGCTAATCACTCCTCCCGGAATGACTAAAAAGGACCATCGGCGCAGTTTGTTGCTCGACGCTGCCCGGCACTCTATGGAGCAAATACAAAGGGTAGAGTGTGCTGCTTTTGACCGCCATAACTTTTCTTTTATATGGGGAGCTTTGCATCAAGACGATATGTAAAACGTTCTGAGTTATACTTAGACCTGCCTAATGTCTCCTAGAAAATAAAATTGCATTTCAGTCAGCTACTTCTGTGCTTGTACGTGCCTATAGTTTATTGGCAACCTACGCTGCTAGGATTGCCGCCCGGGCAAATTAACTACTGCTGCTAAGGTGACCGTAGTGAGAAGCCAGTAGCTATTCTTGGCCTCGGTTGTAAGCTCCGCTGTACATAGTTTCATTCACTCTACCGTGTCGCGGCCAGACTGAATGCAGGGGCGCGCTCTCTCTTTCCGTGGTAGCGTTACTCCAAGTCTTCACGCCGAAACCAACTGTGTGTTACACTGATCCTTTTCTGCTAGTGGTGTTAAATCATGATTAGAAACCCAAATACATTTCTGCACCGGTTGCAATTTCTAAAAACAGCCGGCTGTTGTGTGAAGACCGCACTTGCTATCAGCATGCAGATTCAGTGCATAAGACAACCCATGATAAGCAGTGCTGAACCAAACAATTAGAGGATGACAGGTATATTTATTCACTTGCCATGCGTCTAAGCTAAAAGCTGCAAGAGACGTGACACAGACCACATTTTTTTTTTTTCAGCTGCACAAATGGTTCTTGGTTATTGCAAAAATATAAGAACGAAGCGAAATAGTGCATGCAGATGGGACGCTTACTCGTCGCATGGTCTGGAATGTGATCTCAATTACTATTTATTTCTGAAATTCATGTTTTGTGTTTTGGAGCCCTCCACCACATTCATTTTCCACATGTGGATTAAATTGGTTGGCATCCGGATTAAATTCGCTGGCGCTTGTATTAATTGCGTTGGCACTCGGATTAAATTGGTTGGCGCGGACATTATTCGAGTTGGCGCTTGGATTAAATATGCTGGCGCTATGATTAAATACTTGGCACTCGAATTATATTGCATGGCGCTTAGATTATATCAGTCGGCGCTCAGATTATTTCCGCTAGCGCTAGGATTAAATTCAGAGGGAAAACATGTAGTAATTGTTATGGTTAATGAGTAGCTAGTCACTAACCACTACTAACGAATGAGTAACTATTTACTATCCAGTAGTAAGTAATGACTAATAGTAATTAGTCAGAGTCATGACTAACAAGTCATGGGTAAGGACAAAGATGATAGTGACAATGACGTGATCTCAAGATGACGTCATCGGTCGGGACGTCACATCCGGTCATATCTAATAGCCGGAGCAGGCATCATAATCACGTCAAATCCGGTCGTGATGTTATGACTGGTCATGACGCCACCAGACAATTCGCTAATATACAAAGCTGATTCCTCCGGGCGTCCGATCCCGGCGTCCGTGCAGCGACATTTATATAGCGCTTCCTCGACATAGATGGAAGCGCAATACAGCAGGCATAAGCGGCGTTTCAAATTGGTTTACAGGAGAAAAGGTGCAGTATCTGTCACAATACGCGGACACGGAAACTGAGCCGTATAAAAAAAGGAGGAAGCTGGAAGCGCAAAAGAAAGAGATAGAGAGATGGTCGTATTGGAGGGCTCCGGAGCACACATCACTGCAAAAGCTTTCGCCTCATCGCACTCTAGTGGCCCAAAGTGCCCTTATAAATTTTTAATATAAGCTTGTTACTGTGTTTAGGAAGCTCTTGTGTGTTGAATCTAAATTTGACGGGACTTCAACACTGTGCGCCAAGCCTGAGTGTATCCTGCTTCGACCCCCCTGATAGGAATGTGCGGTATTCGTACGCCGATGCGTTGTTTCTTCTAAACCATCCCGATTTAGCAACGCGGGCAATGCTTTGCAGTCTTAGGAGAACATACGTTCTTGAGTTATTGATATACATACATACATACATACATACACACACATATGTATATATATATATATATATATATATATATTGTAGTGTGGTAATCTGTCCTTTTACCCCGCCGGGGTGGCGCAGTGGTTACGGCGCTCGACTACTGTTCCCAAGGACGCGGGATCGAATCCCGGCCTCGGCGGCAGCTTTTCGATGGAGGCGAAAAGCAAGGCGCCCGCGTGCTGTGCGATGTCAGTGCACGTTAAAGAACCCCAGGTGGTCGAAATTTCCGGAGTCCTCCACTACGGCGTCTCTCACAGCCTGAGTTGCTTTGGGACGTTAAACCCCACCAACCAACCAACCAATCTTTGTCTTTGTAGCCACTGCCATGCATCGCGTGCTGACACACTCGAGGACGAAGAAGTGGGTCGCTGCCTTGCTGATTCGCCACGCCTGACGCTCCGCACAGAGTTACTCCTGAGCGGCTGAATCCATCTGGGTTTACCGAATGAACACACCCCTACAATTGGTGCAGGTGCTGCTGGGTACGTTCCCGTCCACCCTGGAACTAACAAGCCGCACATTGCCATCTGCTTCCACCATGCCGGATGATACTGCCTCAACATCGCAGCCCCTCCCAACCACGGTCCTGTGCTCTGGAGCTCTACGGCAGTGTGACCCATGCCTCTTCAGTGGCACGGCCGATCAAGACGTCGACGATTGGTTGTCGGCATACGAGCGTGTCAGTACTTACAACTGATGGGACGACACTACGAAATTAGGTAACGTAATCTTTTACCTGGCTGACGTGGGGAACCTCTGGTTTCGCAACCATGAAGCAGACCTGCCATCTTGGTCTGCATTTAAGAATAATTTCGCGGAAGCGTTCGGCCGCCCTGCAGTTCGCAAGCTCCGAGCAGAACAACGCTTGCGCGAGCACACTCAGCAGGCCGAAGAGTCGTTTACCAGTTACATAGAAGACATCGTTGACCTATGCAAGCGTGTCGACCCCTTAATGTCCGAAGCGGATAATCTGACGACGAGTGCCAGATGCTATGGGTTAAAAATCCTGCCACGGTCAGTGACGTAATCAAACTCTGTCAGAGCTACGACGTGGTTCGTAAGAAGTGCGCTTCTACATGGCAGTCCGGTGTTAGAGACGACGCCATCTCTACTCTAGCTCTGGGCGGTACTGCTCCATCAGAGGACAGCCCTTTGATTTAACAAATGAAAGACTTCGTTCGAGAAGAGGTCGCCCGCCAGCTATCACTGGTCCCTCAGTTACAAGATACTGGCCGCCTTGTTCCTGACATGGCTCCATCTTTGGCCCCTACCATACGGCGTGCCGTGCGAGACCACATTGCTGATGTCCTTCCGGCCAGTTCCGTGCTCCCGCCCAGCAAAGTGCTGCCGACCAGCCCAGTGCCAGCGCAAGTAACGGCACCACTAACGTACGCCCAAGTTGCGGCCAGGCCGCTAATGCCATCAGGACCTCTTTCCTACCAGGCCGCTCCTTCTAACCTTCCTTCGCCTATGGCTGGGTCTACATTCAATGTCCCTATTCCAAGGGTACGCCAACGCCCTACGAACCCTTGGCGTACCACGGACAAGCGACCAATCTGCTACTCTTGTGGGCTGCCGGGTCATGTCACACGCCTTTGCAGCCAACGCCTTCCACTTCACCGCCCTAACCTTTGGAACTACTCTTACGATACCGACCAGCCCTCGGCGAGAACTCCGCCCGGTTCCGACTTTGTATCTCGCGACAATTAAACATATACCACTCGCCGATCGTCTTCCCCTCGTCGCCGTTCGCCATCTCCGCTACGACGTTCTACCGGCACTGTTTAGGGAAACTAGCAGTCGCAGTTCCCGGGGCAAGAACTGCGCATGGTTCGAACTCTTTAAGTCCTCCGTGTTCTCCCGCTAACGTAATACGAGTGTTTGTCGACGGCGTCGCAATACTCGCTCTTGTCGACACAGGCGCTGCCGTATTCGTCATCAGTGAAGCTCCTTGACGTCGTCTTCGCAAGGTGACCACCGCGCGTTCCGACTTTTCGCTTCGCACCGCTTATCACAGCGCATTCATCCCTCAGCGGTGTGCACGGCCCGTGTTCTCATCGAAGACGTCTTGTACACCATCGAGTTTATTGTACTGTCTCACTGCTCACACATCATCCTGGGCTACGATTTCCATTCCACTCATCGTGCCGTTATTGACTGCGCCCGCGCAGAAGTTTCCTTTTTACCTCTTTGTGATACCGTCTTGTGTGATGTCCCGACCCAGTCTGCAAAACTCCTTGCCGGGAATGACACAGACATTCCTCCATTTTCTGCTGCCCTCGTTCCACTCTCCTGTGAAAGCGTTACTGCTTCAAATGTCTTCTTCACACCTTCCGACGCCGCTTCACGCCATCCCTGCCTCCTGCTCCCATTTGCTATTCAAAAGTTCGAAGATGGCCTTAGTGCAATGTACGTCTCAAATCCATTTTCGTGCCCGTTCGTCCTGCTACGCGGCGAGTGTCTTGGTCGTATTGAAGAACTTGATCCTGCTCTTCTAAATACTCTTCCTGCCACACCTACTTCACTAGACGTTAATGTTCTCAGCTCTTGCGATGCAGCGACCGCTTCGACACCACCCGATGTTCTTCAACAAGCTATTGACGCAGATCTTCCACCCACACAACGCGATCAACTCGCCGCTCTTCTACAGAACTTCACTTCTGCCTTCGACCTTCCTCACACCGCGCTGGGTCGCACGTCTGTCGTTACGCACACAATTGACACTGGTACAAGCGCACCTTTACGACAGCGTCCCTATCGCGTGTCGGCCTCTGAGCGCCAAGTCATTGCTGATAACGTGGACGACATGCTTCACCGGGGCATCATACAGCCATCTAACAGTCCATGGGCTTCTCCGGTTGTTTTGGTCACTAAGAAAGATGGTTCCATCCGGTTTTGCGTCAATTACCGTAGGCTAAACAAAATCACGCGCAAAGATGTCCATCCTCTGCCGCGAATCGACGACGCCTTGGACTGTTTACAGGGAGCCGAGTATTTCTCCTCTTTGGATTTGCGCTCCGGCTACTGGCAGGTACCGATGGCTGATAATGACCGCTCGAAAACTGCCTTTATAACACCGGATGGCTTATACGAGCTCAACGTTATGCCCTTTGGCCTTTGCAATGCCCCAGATACATTCGAGCTCCTGATGGACACTGTTCTTCGTGGACTTAAGTGGCAGACCTGTCTTTGTTATCTAGATGACATCGTAGTTTTCTCTACCGATTTTTCTTCCCACCTTCTCCGCCTAAAGCATGTCCTCACGTGTCTCGCCGACGCTGGGCTTCAGTTGAATTTGAAGAAGTGCCACTTTGCCGCTCGAAAACTCACAATTTTAGGCCACGTAGTCTCTAAGGAAGGCATTCTTCCCGACCCCATCAAACTTCGCGCAGTTGCAGAGTTCCCGAAGCCAACCTCCCTGAAGCAGCTTCGGAGCTTTATCGGCCTCTGCTCCTACTTTCGACGCTGCATCTTGAACTTCGCCTCTATCATTGCTCCTCTGACCCGGCTCCTTGCCGGCAACTCCGACCTTACCGCCTGGACTCCAGCCTGCGAAAAAGCCTTCGACACTTTACGCCGCCTTTTGGTTTCGCCTTCCATGCTACGCCACTTTGATCCGACTGCGTCTACGGAGATCCACACTAATGCCAGCGGTATCGGGCTTGGTGCCGTCCTTACACAACGTAAGCCTGGTTACAGCGAGTAAGTTGTGGCATACGCCAGCCGAACATTGACGAAAGCAGAGTCCAATTATTCAGTTACAGAAAGAGAATGTTTGGCCATTATTCAGGCCATCGGAAAATTTCGTCCCTATGTGTATGGCCGACCGTTTTATGTTGTGACCGATCACCACGCTTTGTGCTGGCCGGCCTCTCTGAAAGACCCATCCGGTCGCCTGGCTCGCTGGGCTCTCCGCCTCCAGGAGTATGACATCCATGTCATTTATCGATCAGGTCTGAAGCATACGGACGCGGATGCTCTTTCCCGCTCGCCGTTGCCAAGTGATACCTCGTCTGACCACGTCTGTGCTTACGATTTGTCGACTCTTGCCACTATCGACATGGCTACCGAGCAGTGGAATGACCCCTGGATCAATGCCCTTTTGGATTTTCTCTCAATTACTACTCCCGGTCATTCATCCGAAGCACTCGTCCGGCAAGCCCACCACTTCTCCATTCGTGACGGTCTTCTCTATCGGCGTAATTATTTACTTGATGGAAGGAAGTGGCTTCTAGTCGTTCCGCGTCATCTCCGTGCCGACATTTGTGCTGCGTACCATGGTGACCCACAATGTGCTCAGGGTGGCGTATTGAAAACCTACACGCGCCTACGTCTGCGATTTTACTGGCGTGGAATGTACCGCTTTTTGCGACATTTCGTGCGCTCTTGCGAACCTTGTCAACGCTGCAAAACTCCTCAGAAGTCCCCTGTTTCGTTGCAGCCGTTACCCTGTCCTGCTCGTCCGTTTGACAGCGTTGGCATAGATCTCTATGGCCCTCTTCCTACTACTTCCGCTGGAAACTGGTGGATTATCGTGGCAGTAGACCATCTTACTCGTTACACTGAACCAACCGTTACCCTCTGCTACTGCAAGAGACGTTGCTTTGTTCCTTCTCAACAACTTGATTCTTCGCCACGGAACTCTGAAGGAACTGCTCAGTGAGCTGACGCGTTTTCTTGTCTGACGCTCTTGAGGCCCTACTGAAAGAATGCCGCATCATTCATCGCACCGCTACTTCTTACCACCCTGAGATGAATGGCCTGACAGAACGCTTCAACCGTACTCTGAGTGACATGCTGGCCATGTACGTCAACGACGCTCATTCGAACTGGGACCAGGTTCTTCCCTTCGTAACCTACGCGTACAACACTGCGATACAGACAACCACTGCATTCTCTCCCTTCTTCCTTCTATACGGGCGCGAGCCAACCTGCACAATGGACGCGCTTTTTCCCTACCGCCCTGATGTTTCTGAATCGACGCCACTCTCGGAAGCCGCGCAGTACGCAGAAGAATGCCATCAGCTCGCTCGTTCACTTACAAAAGAAAACCAGTGGCAACAAAAACACCATCGTGACACTGGCGAGGCACCCTCATATGCACCCAACTCCCTGGTCTGGCTCTGGGTTCCTACCACAACTACCGGCCTTTCAAAGAAGCTTCTTGCTCGGTATCACGGTACATACCGAGTCCTTCAAAAAACTTCTCCTGTCAACTACGTAGTTGAGCCTGTTACGCCCTCTGAGGACTTGCGTCGCCGTGGACGCGAAACTATAGTGCCTAGAATATACTGTATATTCTAGGCACTATAGCGAAACAGTTCATGTGAACCGAATCAAGCCCTACTACGATCCGTCTGTTCTTTCGGCTCCATAAGTCGCCAGGATCGCTCCTTTTCTACCCGGGGGGAAAATGTAGTGTGGTAATCTTCGTCTTTATAGCCACTGCCATGCATCGCGTGCTGACACACTCGAAGACGAAGAAGTGGGTTGCTGCCTTGCTGATTCGCCACGCCTGACGCTCCACAGCGAGTTCCTCCTGAGCGGCTGAATCCATCTGGGTTTACCGAATAAACACACTCCTACAATATATATATACAGCATTTGTTGAATATGAAAAAGCATTTGACTCACTAGAATCGTTTGTTGATATGCAAGCATTGCGAAATCGGGCTGCAGACAAGCCGTACGTTAAAGTAAGAAAAGATATCTGTAATATCTGCTCAAGAGCCATAGTTCTGCTTGAAGAAGGTAACAAAATATCTAACAAAATATCTCTAAATAAGGATTAGGCAAGGAGGCACAGTCTCTCCGTCAATATGCATTCACAGCTTGATTAGAGGAAGTATTCGGAATTGGAATGGGAGTAGTTACGGATAAAGGTAGTAGGCGAATACCTCCGCAATCTGCAATTCGCTGATGACAATGCCTGACTAAAGAACTCGGGGGATGAACTGCAAAGCTTCTGTTGTAATGTAGACAGAAATAGCAGGAAGGTAGACTTGAAAATTAATATTCAGAAGACTAAGGTAATATTTAACAGCATCGCGAAGGAACAACCGTTCATAGTAGGTAGCGAATCACTGGAAGTTACAGGCGATTATGTCAGCTTAGGAAAGGTAGTAACCGTAGATCAAGACCATCAAAGAATAAAAATCTAGGGAATATGATAGGGATGAAGCGCATTTGAGGCAATAAACAACGGCATTGAAAACAAAAATAGGCAGGAGCAGGGCATATGTAGTACGTACAATGACCACTGATATTCGCTTAGGTTAAGAAATAGAATAGAATAGGGGCTGCAGAAAGTTAGGTGAGCGGACGAGGGTAAGAGGGTGCTGCTAACACAGGACCTGATGAATTGAGGAGTATTAGAGAGGCGTTCGCCCTCCAGTGAGTATAGTCCGGGTGGTGATGAGGATAACGATGCTCCTGATCTAACATGGTGATCTGGCACTGACGCTCCCGCATGAAACCGGAGCCTTGCTGCGGGGGGAGTGGTCACCACTCAGTTATAACCGGTGTCATCCCTTCACGTACCAGCCGGTTACGCCGCTTGTACAGTACGTTCAAGTGAGATAGTTTCCGTATTCTTAAAGGTCTACATTAGGAATCATCATCATCACTGCTAGCTGACCGTAGACGACCCGCACTGTTCAGCGTTCTTTGGTATGCTTGATTTCCCTTCAGGAACAGTTGATATTAAATTTTAGACATTGCCTAGGATAGACACCATTTCATATTAAGTGTACAAGTATCTGTGTAGTGGCCTACCCGCTGTGTATTTTGACTCGATTAATAAGTTATGGCTATGGGGCTGTATACCTGATACCTGCAAATTGACCACTGCAATCCACGCTCAAAATTATTGAAGCCACTAATGGCCATTTGAAGCTTCCAACCTATTTACCTCGCACCAGCAATGCACAAGTTGACAAAGGAAATGCTAGCCACATGACTGTAGTGTTTCTAGAATCCAATTTCTACTAAAAAAGGGCTTCGGTTTACCCATCGGAACTGAAGATGCATTGGCTTGCCTGGAAATGAAAGTTCGGTCATCAACCCGTAGCCACAATGTACAGCCGCCGAAATCTAACTGGCTCGCGCCACGGTAGCATTTTCTGTGCCCCTGCGCCTTTGAGCGAATAAAACGTCCGACGGTCAATATTAAGCAATGCCTCGGTTAACCTTTGCATATATTTCAACTTTAGGCAGGGTATCGCCTTGCTTGGTAGCGTTCAGCCACAGAAAATGCTGGCGTCACGCATGGCAGGTGAATATTTGGGCGGCTGTGCGTACTGTCATCGTCATTGATCCCGAAAACGTTTATCATAACGTAAGTCACGTTGCAATTCCGTACTCCATAGAGATGAACCATTTTCCTTTTGGACTAGGAAATTCTGAATCCTTTCCTTGAATATATATTTATCATATGCCTCGATATCAACTGCATCGGCTTGTTTGTCCTGTACGTTCGTCTTCATTCTAATTACACGGCATTTATACGAAACCCCTGATGTTATGTTCATACTGTGGGGTAGTGGTATTACGGGTTTGAGTCCTCATTACGACCTTGTGACTTTAGAGGTGGCCTCACAGTCAGCTATATATATATATATATATATATATATATATATATATATATATATATATATATATATATATATATATATATATATACATATATATATATATTCGGCCAATCATGTTATATCTGTTGGTCTACAGTTTACCTGAAGCAAAACTGCGTCCTTGTCAGACGCAAACAGCTGGGGGTGTCCCGACCTTGCTGCGATATCGGCCTATAGCCTTAGGCTTTTATTTGCACATCAAAAAGTTCAGTACTGAAAACACTGGATTTATGTCGGGTACAGGAACTCCCTGGCTTTCTCAGGCTAAAAAGTAAGCCACGTTGACTTTAATCCCGATTAGACAAAATGTTCTCAAATACGTTTTCACTAGTCCATGGCGTGCGTCATTTGTTGAGGTTAGGTCAACTTTTTTGCTGCTTTTTTATAAAGCGCACTTCTACCTAAACAGAGCTCAAAGGCATCACCTGGTAGCAGTCCATGGAGAGGCTCTGGGAAATATCGGTACAGGGCATGACAAACACGGACGACTTTGGCCCGATTTCTTTCGACGAGGTTGGGACGAGGTGTTTATTGGCTATTGGCTTTAGGCCAACTGGCTTAGTCGGCCCTATGCGTGCTATATCTAGGCCCCGCCAAACATCTAGCCATACTGAGCATTGCCTCGAGCTATTGCGCAAGTTTGTCTACCGATTTGGCGCGAGGATTGGAGTGGTCGTTCGCCCAGTATCGGCCGCCCTATGCCGAATGGTGCAGGGCCAGTGCAAGAGCCTACTTCTGCCTGGTATCCTACCTTGGCCCTATGTTGCCCCATGTCGGCCAACAGCTTGGCCTACCTTGGTCCATGTTTGGCCAGCGAATGTAGGACCGAGGCAGGCATTGCTTATTTACCACATTGAGCGACCTTTGGTATCTCACTACAGAACCATGTCAAAAATATGACAGAATATTCCCTAGTTCTGTCGTGCTCACCAGGTTTTCCTGTAGTTCTGAAATGCGTTTCAGTAGTTATGTACTTCTGTGTTGTAATTTTCTGTTGTCTGTAGTTCTGTCCTTTTTTGTTATAACTACAAAAAGCCTTGATGTTACTATAGAAGGATCTGTTGTCACAACAGGGTTTCTGTCAAAAACCTGTTCTGTCAAAAACACAAACATCTTTTGTATTTTTTTTCCGACTGGGGGCTGTACTTACATTTTCGCCATATTTCTGGTTACCTGACCACATGGCTTGTCAAAACTGCATTAGAAATATTAATAGTTCTGTGCATACTGGTGTCTTGGCAAAAACAGCTAAAAAAAAAACCCAAGCAATGAACCTTGTACTATGAGCCATCAAGTTTTGCAGCTGAAAAGAAAATTTGCTTTCACATTTTTTGCACAAAGCTCCTTGTGTTCATCTTATTCTGTCCTTCCTTATTAATATGAACATTAATATGCTTAAGTGAATGACAATTACCAATTCTGTAAAAGGCTATGTTTTATTGAAATAAATCTAAAAAAACAGTTGGACTTCACTAGTGGTAACCGTAACCTCTGTGTGCATAGTTCTAATGAGGAGATTGTTCTTTGAATCCGACTAATACTGCCTACTTATTATTCTAGGGATATGCCTGCACTCCTGTTGCTTATCATGCTTGCATCGACTGGAGCCTGTAGCTGCGGCCGCTTTCATGACTTTGATCCCAAATTAGCGAGCGGTTTATCACAGCAGTGCAGTTCTTGAAATAGCTTTTGTTGCCAGAATTCAGCTCTCAGGCAGGCTAGAGAAAAACACGCCAACCGTCTGAAAAAGGTCAGATTAAAGGTGTGATATTCATACAATATATTTTATATATCTTGTGATGCCAGTTTTAAATAACAGTAGCATCAGCTCTCTTTTATTTCACCACTACAGTATTGTCTTTAAGCTATATAATGTAAAAGGCTACAGGGAGGAAGAAACTCGATATATTAGAATATGTGCTCAATGTAGAAGGTCCAATTGCGACTTTGTTCCCACCACTGAAATCGGAATGACCACTTCGGCACTAATCCAACAGGAGCTATCGCATCCAGAACTTGCTAAACCTGCCGCACTATTGCCGGAATGCAAATGGTGAACCTCCTAGAACATGCTGGCGCTTCTCTTTTTATTACCTTTTGCTCCACTCGGCGAAGTTTTGCCCTGAAGAACCGCTGAATCGTGAGCTGTTACATCTCCAGGTTTGGATAACATTGCATCGTCTTTATGATCGACATGCGCAGCACTGCAGGCCTTATCAAGATTTTAAATGCAAGACGATGCACTGAGCGATACACCAGCGTAACAAAATAAGATAACAAATTTATGAAAGGTTAATGGCTCCCAAAGCGCGGACTTCAGCGTAAGTTTGTTTAAGAGACACATATCACGTCCAACGCACAGGGCACCAGTGATAAGAGAAAGTACCAGACAGGCTCTTCCGAACCAGATCGCTGATCGCAGCGTCAGCGTTTATATGAGGGAAACTTTGCCACAATAAATATTGCCGATGATTATATTACTTTAGCATAGAACATCAGCTGTGCCAGCGTTTCGATAGATTGAGGCAAACAATTCCAGCAGGAGTTGTATGTAAAATTACAGACTACTTTATTTTTCACACATATTCCGTCCTCAAGAAACAGTCCACTAACAGTTCTTGATTTTCATGAAGGAAGGAAGCTTTGTGGTCTGAAAAATGTATACATATTTGCTCGATGCCTGGTTCTCAAAGACGACGTCTATGCAAGCATTTTTGAGTTTGTTACAGCTGTGGGAGGCGTTACGAACAAGAGGAACGGGATGTTTTCACTCATATCTGATATTTCAGTTTGTGTTATGCTAACATTGATTTCGATCGCTGGGCAGTTTTGTTATGAAGACCGAGGCTCGTGCCGAACAGTGGAAATTTCCTTTCCGTGGCACGCGTTCGCTGTTATTCAACCCGCTCATTGCAGTGGCATTTAAAACAATAGCTGGTTTACACTGAAGCGTGGCTGTTCCTGGTACTACGGGGCTGGGACGGTAGGGCAACGCCGCTTGAGGCGGTTGCTAGCCAGCCACCAAATTTTTATCTGTTGTAGGCCATTATTGCACCCGCAACCGCTTAGGTGGTGGACGACGGCTGTGGTGGCGCGCGCCTTTATCTCCCTCTTCTTTTTCTTTCTTCTCGGCTTTCTCTCTGTCAGCACGAGGCAGGGGGATCTTTAACGTGCGCGATGTCAGCGCACGTTAAAGATCCCCAGGTGGTCGAAATTACTCCGTAGCCCTCCACTACGGCTCCTTTTTCTCTCTTTCCACTTTCACTCACATCTTCTCCCTTCCCTTACGGCGCGGTTGCGGTGTCCACAGAAAACAATTGAGACAGTTACCACGCCTTTCCCTTCCTATAAATAAATCAGAGGCAAAACGAATTGGCGTTCATGTGCTGTGCGATGTCAGAGCACGTTCAAGATCCCAAGGTGGTTGACATTACTCGGTAGCCCTCCACTACGGCTCCTCTTTCTCTCTTTCCACTTTCACTCCCACCTTGCTCCCTTTCCTTTTTGCCCGGTTGAGGTGTCCACAAAGAACAAGTGAGGCAGTTAGAGTGCCTTTCCCTTACTATAAATAAAATCAGGTGGCCCAGCTCAGGCGGCGGCGGCGGTGGCGGCGGCGGCGGCAGCAGCAGCAGCAGCAGCAGCAGCAGCAGACGGAGGACTTCCGCCGGTCGTCTCGCTCATGGCTCAGAAAGAACTGGCAGACAATTTCGCTGTGGCGAACGGCAGCGGCAATTTCGGCTCGGGCGGTGCACATATACAGATCCGCCGCCACCGATCTGGCTCTCTGATTGCCACCGCACAGGGGTTGCATTGGAGGAGGAGCGAAGAAAGGAATTAAGTTCGAGCCGGCGCTTTGACAACCGGAGACTCACAGGAAGAGGGGGAGGGGGCGGCGTGTACACCCAGCGGCAAACGATGGGGGCAGAAGCGCACGCAGCAAGCGGACAACGCGATAAAGGGAGGAGGGAAGAGATAGCAGCGACTGACTGATGCTGCTGACGCTGATAGTGAGTCAACCCCAGCTGCGGAGTTGGTTTTAGGGACAACGCCGCCGATGCCGACGCAAACAATATGATACCCTCGCTTCCGCAGCGCCAAGAACCAGGTCTAGCCGTGGGAAGGTGGTCACGTATTCGTCGACGTGCCGAGGCCTACGTGAAATAACCGGCGCGTCGGCAACTGAAGAGTACCCTATCCGCCACACAGGAACGGGGGGGGGGCCCTCCCCTCCTCTTTCTGCATGGCGGCGACGGTGTTCTATGCAGTCACGTCATCTTGACTCTCTAGCGGCGTCAGCGGCATCCAGCGGTATTAGTCGGTCGTTGCTAGCGCTGGGGGGATGAAAGGGGGGTGGAGCTGGTTACGAGGCCGACGACGACGCCGACGCGAAACCCAGGAACGGACGCCAAAGAGCTGCGCTCTAAAACAACTGAGATAGGTGGCTGCTCCTGTCTTTACGGTTGTTGTGGCTCTAGAAAGAAGGAAAAGAAAATATGAGCCACCTTCGCTGCCTCGTGCACACAGAAGAGATTGATTTATTTATAGGAAGGGGACAGAAAAGAAAATAGAGACGAACGAGAAGGAAGAAGGAGAGAAGAGACGCGCGCCGCTACAACAGCCGTCGTCCACCACCAAAACGGTGGCGGGTGCAATGACAGCCTACAAAAGATAAACTTTCTGCGGCAGGCTAGCCCCCGCCGCAAGCGACAGTGACCTACCTGTACCAGCCCCATCAGGGCAGTACCAGGACCTTCGGGGCTGGGACTGGTAGGTCGCTGCCGCTGGCCGCGGTTGCTGCTGCTGTTATCGCTGTAGGAAGAAGGAAAAAAATATGCGCGGGCCTGCTACTGGCTCTGTAGCTGAGCCACCTCCGCTGCCTCTGGCAGACAGAAGAGAAAATATAGAAGAAAAAGAAGAGGGAGAGAAAGACGCGCACCGCAACAACAGCCGTCATCCACCACCTAAGCGGTGGCGGGTGCAGTGACGGCCTACAAGCGATGAAAATTCGGTGTCAGGCTAGCCCCCATCGCAAGCAACGTTGACCTATCATCCCAGCACCAAAGGGCCGGGAACTGCCATCCTTCACCACCTCCTCTCCTTTTGCTGCTTGCTGCGGCGCTAGCCTGCCACCATAATTTTCTCTGTTGTAGGCCGTGATTGCACCCGCGGGGTTAGCCTACCTCCATGATTTTTCTCTATTTTAGGCCGTCATTGCACCCGCTACCGTTTCCGTGATGGAAAATGGCTGTTGCGACGCGCGTTTTTCCCTCCCTCTTCTTTTCTTACTTCTCTATTTTCTCTTCTGTCCGCTCGAGGCAGCGGAGGTGTGCCCCGCCGGGGTGGTGCAGTGGTAAGGCGCCCGACTACTGTGCCAGAGTACCCGGGTTCGAACCCGACTTCGGCGGCTGCGTTTCGATGGAGGTGAAACGAAGAGGCGTCGTGTGCTGTGCGATGTCAGCGCAAGTTAAAGATCCCCAGGTGGTCGGAATTACTCCGTAGCCCTCCACTACGGCTCCTCTTTCTCTCTTTCCACTTTAAGGTGTTTATTGGAGCACCAAGACCGCAAGCAACGTCCGCAAACCAAAGCGACGGGGGTAGCGTTCGAATCAACAGTGCAGTGCCACCAAGGCTCCGGCTCCACTTCGTGTACCTCTTCGGGTTGGCGCGCGAGCTGATGGCAATCGGGATTACTACAATACCCCCCGCGGAAAAGGAGCCATCCTGGCGACTCAAGGTGAGGAAAGGGTAGGGGGATCATAATACGGCTTGCGGCGGTCGACATGTACAGTTTCTCGGCCGCGGCGGCGATGATCTGGAGATGGGCTCAAGGGCTCTACTACGTAATTGACGGGAGAAGATTGTTCGAGAATGCGGTAAGGTCCATGATAGCGCGACAGCAGTTTGGATGAGAGGCCGGGTGCAGAGGAAGGCACCCAGAGCCAAACGAGGGCACCTGAGGGATATGAAGGCGCTGTATTTGTAGGGTCCCGGTTATGCTTTTGTTGAGCCTGGTTCTCCGTTGTGAAGGAGCGCGCCAATTGTCGGCATTCTTCGGCAAATGTGTGCGCTTCAGACATTAGAGTGTCTCTGAAGCGTCGGGATGGTAGGGCAGGATAGTATCCATGGTGGACGTGGGTTCACGACCATATAAAAGAAAGAAGGGGGAGAACCCAGTCGTAGTCTGCGCAGCCGTGTTGTAGGCGTACGTTACGGTCCCAATTAGAGTGAGCGCTATCAACGTACATGGCTAGCATGTCACTAAGAGTGCGATTAAATCGCTCAGTCATGCCGTTCGTTTGGGGGTGATATGCTGTGGTGCTCCGGTGAATGATCTGGCACTGTTTGAGGAGGGCTTCGACAGTGTCGGAAAGAAACGCACGTCCGCGGTCACTGATCAATTCTTTCGGTGCGCCGTGACGAAGAACGAGGCGATGCAGAATGAACGAAGCAACATCCCGTGCGGTGGCAGACTGCAAGGCCGATGTTTCCACGTAATGGGTTAGGTGGTCAACGGCTACCATGACCCAGCGGTTGTTAGCCGGCGTGATCGGCAGCGGGCCATACAGATCGATACCGACACGGTCAGAAGGGCGGCTGGGGCAAGGCAATGGCTGCAACGGAGCGGCTGGCTGAGGGGATGGATTCTTGCGACGTTGGCAGGCGGTACAGGATCGGATGTACTGACGAATGAAACGGTACATGCCGCGCCAGTAATATCTGATACGCAGTCGAGAATAGGTTTTCATGACACCTGCATGGCCGCATTGGGGATCGGCGTGGAAAGAGGCGCAGATTTCAGCACGGAGATGTCGCGGAATCACGAGAAGCCACTTTCGCCCTGTAGGATGGTAATTGCGGCGGTATAAAAGTCCATCACGAGTGGCGAAGTGGTGGGCCTGACGACGAAGTGCACGTGGCGGAGACAGCTCTGCGGGCGTAGACAGGAATGTTAAGAAGGAGGATATCCATGGATCCTTCTGCTGCTCAGATTTCATGTTGGTAATGTTGAGCGGCGACATATCGTAGGCACAAACGAAGCCAGCCGTCGAGTCGTTAGGAAGCGGTGAACGGGAAAGGGCATCAGCGTCGGTGTGCTTGCGTCCAGATCGATAGATGACGTGGATATCGTACTCCTGAAGACGTAACACCCAGCGGGCGAGGCGGCCGGAGGGGTCTTTGAGGGAGGATAGCCAACAGAGCGCGTGGTGGTCGGTAAGAACGTAGAATGGGCGACCGTAAATATAAGGACGAAACTTTGTAATGGCCCATATGATGGCCAGACACTCCTTTTCGGTCACAGAAAAGTTGGATTCCGCTTTCGTGAGGGTACGACTAGCGTACGCGACGACATACTCGGAATATCCAGGTTTCCGTTGAGCAACAGCGCCCAGACCTACGCCGCTTGCATCAGTGTGCAGGGTCAAAATGGCGGAGTATAGGGGGAGAGACCAGTAGACGGCGTAGTGTACTGAAAGCAGCATCACAGGCTGGTGACCAAGAGGATAGGTTCGGGCCTCCGGCGAGAAGTTGCGTTAAAGGGGCGATGATACTGGCGAAGTTGCGGATAAAACGGCGGAAATACGTACATAGACCGACAAAACTGCGAAGTTCTTTCAAGGTACGTTGTGGGCTTGGGGAATTCTGCGACGGCACGAAATTTGGTAGGATCCTGTAGAACGCCATCCTTGGATATGACATGACCAAGTATTGTGAGCTTGGTAGTGGCAAAGTGACATTTCTTCAAGTTGAGCTGTAGGCCGGCTTCAGTAAGGCACGTAAGGACACGCTTAAGGCGCAGAAGGTGGGAAGGGAAATCTTTCGAGAAAACGACAATGTCATCTAGATAACAAAGACACGTTTCCCATTTGAGCCCACTGAGAATGTTATCCATCATTCTCTCGAAGGTGGCGGGGGCGTTGCACAGTCCGAACGGCATCACATTGAATTCATACAAGCCATCGGGAGTGATGAAGGCTGTTTTCGGGCGGTCAGCGGAAGCCATCGGTACTTGCCAATAGCCAGAGCGCAAGTCTAGCGACGAAAAGAACTTCGCTCCTTGCAAACAATCTAGCGCGTCGTCAATTCGTGGTAGTGGGTAAACATCTTTGCGGGTTATCTTATTCAGACGCCGGTAGTCCACACAGAAGCGGATCGTGCCATCTTTCTTAGTCACCAACACGACGGGGGAGGCCCAAGGGCTATGAGATGGTCGTATGATGCCCCGTTGAAGCATATCGGCGACATTGTCACGAATGACGCGGTGCTCAGTGGGCGACACGCGATATGGTCGCTGCCGCAGGGGAGCATGAGGACCAGTGTCGATTGCATGAGAAACGGTCAAGGCGCGGCCCAAGGAAGGCTGGGACACGTCAAAAGATGCACTGAAGCGCTGAAGGAGGGCGACTATTTGGTCCCGTTGGGCGGTCGGAAGGTCGGTCGCGATAGCTCGATGAAGGGCGTCGAGAGGAAGCTCATGACTCGTAGCAGCACAAGACGTCAGGGCAGCGACGTGAGGAAAAACTTCAGGTTCGGAGAACATGTAAGTGCGATCAGGGTCCAGCTCTTCAATGTAGCCGAGGCACTCCCCGCGAAGAACAGCCGTTGGGCAGGCAAAAGGGTTGGAAGCATAGATGACACAGCTGCCATCAGAAATTGTTAGAACGGCGAAAGGAAGAAGGAGGCGGTTATGGTGGGCGGAGGCGAGTTTGGGCGTAAAGAGAACAGGACTAGGGAGGGCAGATGTCGAAATAAGGGGAATGAGAACAGAAGAAAAGGGAGGAATGTCGGTGTCTGCAGCTACAAGGAGTTTAGCAGGGCGCACAGGCGGGTCACACAGGGAAACATTACACACAGGGGAAAGCTCAACTTCAACGCGGGCACAATCAATCACAGCACTGTGAGTTGACAAAAAGTCGTAGCCGAGGATGATGGCATTGGGGCAGTCGTAAAGCACCACCATCTCGACGAGATACGTAATGTCTTTGATGCAAACTCGTACCGTGCACGCTGCCACAGGGGTGATGCGCTATGAACTTGCCGTACGAAGCGAAAAAGCAGAAAGCGGCGTCGTGACCTTGCGAATTTTGCGGCGAAGGGCATCACTAATTACGGAAACGGCAGCACCTGTATCCACCAGCGCAAGAACGGGAAAACCTTCTACGAACACTTCAATGACGTTGGCGGGAGAAGGCGGAGGACTTAACGAGTTCGTTAAACGCGCAGTTCTTGCCTCCGGAACTGCGGCATTTAGTTTTCCCCTTGCGTAGGGCCCTGTCGCCGGATCATTGGCGAAATGGAACGTCGGCGAGGCGAAGGCGAACGGCGTGTCGAGTACTGAGCCCGAGATGGAGACGATCCAGAAGAGACGTTGCTCAGGGGCGGCTCGGGATCGTAGTGGTACTGACGGACTGTATTCTCAGGATGAAGCGGGCGCTGACGGCAAAGGCAAGCGACGTGACCCGGGAGCCCACAAGCATAGCAAATTGGGCGATTGTCGGCGGTTCGCCATGGGTTCGTAATGCGGCGTCGCGGTCGAGGGATCTGAGACTGAGGGGCCAAGAAACGAGGTGGAGCATAAGATGTAGGGCCGTTCTGGTAAGACGATGTTAGAAGCGGACCGCGCGTTCCAGCGGTTACTTGCGCGTAAGTGAGTGGGGCTTGCACAGGAGTGATGGGAGCACTAGAAAGTAGCGCGTCGGCGACTTTCTCCTCGATAACTTGGCGGATAGCCGGCGAGATGGATGGCGCGTTGGCCGGCGCTAATTGCGAAGTGCAGACGGTCGGCTGAACTGGATGGAGGAGGGACAGCTGGCGTGTAACTTCTTCGCGGATAAAGTCTTGGATATTTTGCATAAATTGAGACTGTTCCGCAGACGGCGTAGCCAGTGCCAAGCCAGCAATGCCGGCAGGTGTGGCAGCCCGTCGCGTAGAAGCGCGCTGCTTTCGTAGCTCGTCAAACCTCTGGCACAGTGTTATAATGTCGGATACGGAAGTAGGGTCTCTGGCCGACATCATATAGTAAGCATCATCAGTGAGACCTTTTAGAACATGGGTGACTCTTTCGGGCTCGGGCATGGACGGATTGACCCGCTTGCAGAGGTCAACCACGTCCTCAATGTAGCTAGTAAACGTTTCTTCGGGACGTTGAAGCCATGCATGGAGGCGTTGTTCGGCGCGGAGTTTACGTACCGCAGGACGGCCGAAGACATCCGCGAAGTTCTTCTTGAAGACAGACCAAGTCGGAAGATCGGCTTCGTGGTTTCGAAACCACAGATTCGCCACGTCCGTGAGGTAGAAGAGGACGTTGCTCAGTTTTATGGAATCGTCCCAGCGGTTGTAAGTGCTGACGCGCTCGAAAGAGGCGAGCCAGTCGTCAACGTCGTGGTCGTCGGTACCACTGAAGAAAGGTGGGTCACGGGGGCGTTGTGCCCCGGGACAGAAGATGGTGGCAGGAGTGGCAGGGATAGGCGCCGATGGTTGGCTGGGAGCGTCCTTCATGGTTGTGACCGAAGGCGGCAGCGTGCGGTTCCGAAGTTCCAGGGTGAAATTTGCGAGCAGGACTGGGACGACGACCGAACCTCCACCAAGTGTAAGGTGTTTATTAGAGCACCAAGATCGCAAGCAACGTCCGCAAACCAAAGCGACGGGGGTAGCATTCGAATCAACAGTGCAGTGCCAACAAGGCTCCGGCTCCACTTCGTCTACCTCTTCGGGTTGGCGCGCGAGCTGATGGCAATCGGGATTACTACACCACTTTCACTCCTATCTTCCTCTCTTCCCTTACGGCGCGGTTGCGGTGTCCCCCAAAAAACAAGTGAGACAGTTACCGCGCCTTTCCCTTCCTATAAATAAATCAGTCAGGCAGCGGAGGCGTCTCCGCTACAAAGCCTGTAGCAGGCCCATGAATTTTCTTTTCCTTCTTTCAGTCGCAACTGCAACAATGAAAGGCGCTGTATTTGTCACACTTTCTCCGGCAAGTATATTTGCTCCTTTCGCGTAGCGTTTCTTGGCGCGTGTTCAAGTGTGGGATTGCAGATGGGAGCAAAGGTAGACAAGAACAGATCTCGCGGAATTCCGCGAACAGATCTCGGGCATGCGAGATTTTGACAATGAGCCAGGAAAGAATTTTTTCTTAAATGCGACAGATAGTGTGTCATTTCTTTCCTGTAAACCAACATACAAATTCAACATGGGACACTTGCAATGCGTTGCAGGTGTCCAAAGAAATTCACAGGGTAGGAAAGGCGTAGTATCTGACGCACTTTTTTTCGTGGACACTTGAGTGGTGCCAGTAGCCCACATCATACTGTCAAGGTTGCTGGGTGGTTGGTTGGTTGGTTTGGAAGGTTTAACCTCCCAAAGTGACAGGCTATGAGAGATGCCGTAGTGAAGTACGCCTGAAATTGCGACCACTTGGGTTTCTTTAAGGTGCATTGACATCGCACAGTACACGGGCGCCATGCTTTTCGCCTCCACCGAAAAGCGGCTGCCGAGGGCGGATCTCGTTACGAGGGAGAACGGAGACGGAGAAGCGGCGAAACGCAGCAACGGCGAAGGAGGGCTGCCCTCTAACAACATACATGAAGAGCTGGCTCCAGTCGCAACCATCTGATATCGGATGGCGCGTTTCTGCCGCGCAAGCCCCTGAACTGTCCTTCCGTCGCCAGTAGCATTAACGTAGGCGTCTCGAACTGACAAATTTACGTCAAAGGTGCTCTCAGCGCTTAAAGTAAATGGTCATACTGCCATGTGCTGTGTTTAGACACTGATATCAGCGATAAATTGTGCCATCGACCTCGAATCCTTAATGTATCGCAGTGTGGAAATTACGAGTACCAGGAAGACACCAAAGTTCTGGGCAAGACGACCTTTTTTGGAAAGATTGTAATTACCAACCACCGGGGAGGTTAAGGCTAACGAGACATAGCCAGCAGCAGGCAGCGCTGCTGCGCAGGCGAAGTACGCGCTACACCTGGGGCCACAATATTAAAATGGAAATAGTCGTAGAAGGAGGAAGTATAAAACTCGAGGTGCCAAACCACTGATCAGTCAACAATAAAGGCTCGTAACATGCGTAACCAGTCTCTTGGAGCATATCTTCAACCTCTCCAGATTGCCTCTTTTTACCATATAATTATGTCATCTGCGTATGTCTCTATCCTATCAAGTTACTATGGTTAATGGATAAGGGCAATGTTCTAGAGCTTAGGATAGAAGGCGGTTCCTTTACAGCGTACCTCTAGTGCCCATTGAGATTGGTTGAGTACTCACATCGACAATTTTTGTATAGAATTATCTGTCTTGGAGAAAATCTTTATAGTATTCAAAACTGCTTTTTCAACACCGCGTCTTCCTCAGGTTATCCAGCATCTTGGACTGTTTAACATTATCAAAAGCTCCCTTGAGATCCAAGGTTAAAATGGTTCTACTATTGCGTTTGCTGGGTGGTTTAACACCTTCCATCTTCAGCTTCAGCAGCCCGCCTTGCGTGAATAGGTGCGCCCTGAAGCCCGACATAGTGTGGGGAATGTAATCGTGCTTCTCTAAGCACGGCGAAAGCCTTTGCATGCACTGCATTATCCAGCTGCTTGTCAGCACATTAAGTGAGCGAAATCGGACGCAGGTTGTTAATATTCACCTCCTTTCAGGTTTAGGAATAAAGTTGATGTCTGTAGATTTCCACGCCAAGCGCAGCTTGCAAGTTCTACAGCACTAACTGATGTATTGCGTCTGGTGACCTAGCGCCTGTTCGCACATGTCCCAGGTAGCCCAATTAACCGGCCCGATATTAAAATTCTGCTGGCAGAACTCGGACCAAGGGCGGCACATTGTTGCCAGTATGACTTTGATATTGATCATGTCATTCTATTAGATCGTTACAACGGGCCAGGTATACCCTTGCTTGCTGACATTGGTACTATGCCTAGAAACCAGTGGTAAACATTGGCCATCTATGCATGTGGCTACCCAATATTTCACATATCGTGGTATGAGCTCAGCAAAATCGTCCATGAGATCGATCGGACTTCCAGCATTTATGTACGTTCGGGTGCATTGGTAAATATTGGTCGCTCGTTTAGATTGAAATGCGAATATTTGATACACATTCGTGTACGTTTGCCAATATTGTTCGCTCATCTATGTATGACTACCAACACCTGATATACGTTTTATGTTGGCAAATATTCTTCGCTCATCCCATATAGGACGACAGCATCGGACCAATACCGGCACAGCATTGACAAACATTGACCCAAATGCTGTACTTTTATTGGCATTCGGTGCAAATGCAACCCGAGCCAATATATAACCGGTCTAAAAACTGATGTAGGACCTATATTTAGACATTCAAAAAGCCGGTATAGCTACGATGCTGGTTTTCCAGTTTCAAACCAATATTTATATATATTCTTATCGACTGGCTATTCTATATTGGCAACCCAACCTTATTTGTCGGCTATTGTAATATTTGCCATCGGATGTTCTTCACTGGCTTCTAAATATTTTCATCCTCTCAAATTCATTGGCACTGCAATATTTGTAAGCCAAGCCTACATACTGGCATGCATAATGTTAGTATCTGAATATATATGCTGGTTTCATGTCTTTTTGCCAATCCATTGCTTGCAGTCATTCACATGCATAGAGATGTTTGTGCAACTCATTGGAAAAAATGCATTGAAGCAAAAGCAGAAATAAGTATTGTGAATTAGATTTCTTTATTTAGTAATAAAAGAGCGCGCATGTGTCCCAGAGGTTTGTTGGAACTCACTGGAAGGCCCAGTGGTAGCATCTGTATTTAGGTGTTTAGGTGGCTGGTGAGTGGCGAGTTACCGAAGGGCGGCGCCGGTATTGTCCAAGTGCAGGGCAAGAGACTAAATGGTGGGCAGTTCCAAATGCCGTCTGAAAAAACTCAACCAGGTGTCTCCTTCAGCCTTTCCCACGGTTGATTGCTCTTGGTATCCATGTGGTGATGACCACCTGTATTTCAGCGATGTCTATGTCGCCCTTGTAATAGATATGGATGCTGCAGAAACAGAGAACTTCAAAACAAATATACTGTTAGCGTTGCTCCCCACTCGCAGTTATCGTACGTCACAGCTCCGTTAGGGAGATCTCAGCAGCACCTGTCACAACATTGCAGGACGGGTAATATATGCTTAGTCATTTTCTTTTGCAGCGAAGTTTCTAAGTTTATAGTCACACTACCAGGGATTTTTTGTTTTTGCGTTATGGCCTTATAAGCCAACACTGCATGGAAAGAATGATCGATCATATCTTGTGAGACGAAGCATAGTTGAGGGAAAGGGGGCAGAAAAGGAGTTGGTCATCGCGTTTTGGAGGCGGGTGCATTATTTGCACCCAGTCCTTTCTAAGAATTCGCGACAAGATTTTCATGTCGCTATGAAGGGCATGTGTCTTGGCGGATATCTTCTGCTAGAGATGACCAGCACAGAACGCCCGGAACCGGGCAAGCTTCTTGGTTCAACTGTCCTTGCGAATAACAATATTGTTACGTTAGGGCTGTCGAGCGCATTCAGTTAACTTAGAAATATTTGCGCTCAGATATAACTTCCGCGAACTTGCGAGGCTTAAATATAAAGGATTAGGAAAAACATTCCGCTCAGATATAACTTCCGCAAACTTGTGGAGCCTAAATATAAAGGAATGGGCTAGGGAGGTGGGTAGTGTAATTTGTCTTTTCATTATACATACATCTATTTGCTAACGAGTAACGAGAATAGAATTCCCTCACATAATTCTCGTTAATGGGCTTTTTGTAATCTGCGCTCTTGGCTAAAGCAGTGAGCAATAAATACAAAATGCCTATGGCTAGAAACATATTTTCCGTATTTTGATAAGGTCTCTACCCCAGGTATATGGATATAGCTCTCCTCTTCGTGGAAAAGTTTGCTCTCCTCTATGTAGAAAAAAGCCGATATTATGTCGTCTTGGAGCCTGGATCGGAATCCACCATGGACTGCTTCGCCTGTACGTACTCTGAAAAAAAAAATGTCTCATGACACCTAGTCGAAGCTTAGCGGGTTATTCTTTGAGATTCGCCAGGCGTCCCACATATTTCCTGAGGCCTGAGGTTTGTTGAGAGAATGGGCCGGCCACTCTTAAGGGGATGCGTTAAACGCCCCTTACTACTTTAGAAAGATGGAAGAGAGTAGATTCGAGCCGCGATTCGAGCCGAGATCATCCAGGAACAAACCTTCTAGGCGTCACCTGTCGTGACGGCTCCGATTCATAGAAAATGACAGGTGCTCGAAGCTCATTGAAGATTGTGGGTTAGACTTCTGGTAAAGGCCCTGAGTTCGCGTCAGAAAAAGATCGAGCATACCAGTCCATCACCGCCTCAAAACTGCCATAAAAACTGTGACGCCGGCCATTGTCGAGTCATTGAAGATTAGAGCGTGACAATGACATGAATTACACAGTTTAAGGATATGCATTGAAACAAGCACCACATAGCACCATATCCTCCGGTACACTCCTGTACCAGGGCTCTTCATTCCTCATATCCCCAGACCTGCCATCTGCCATTAAGGCAATAATAACGGAGTTTCATCTGCCGCAAATCATTTCCTTTTTCGTGTCAAATATAGATGCAACCGTTCTTCGCATTGTGTTCCAGGTAAGGCCATATCTTTTCGGTTTCTAATTTGCATGCTTCTGTCATCTAGCTAAGCGATGGGGATTTTAACTTGATTATGTGGCTGCAGCTGTATACAGCTTAGCCTCATTGCTCCAGATGGCGTTGTGCAGCGTGCGTTGTCGAATCGAGTTCCCTTCATTTTGGAAAGCATACGAAGCTGTGCTAAGTGCCTTAGTTTTTTGTTTCATAGACATAATAAACGTGACACACGAATCAAATTGGAATTCCAGTACGCTCGCTTTACCGTTGAATACTGCCTTATGTAACAATGAAGTTATAGCAAGCTCGCAAACTTTTAATCCGGCTAAGAGTAAAAAGGAAGGTTAGTGAGTGATGACAAAGGTGTTTGTGCCTGCCAACAACTGCTAGCACGAGAACTTTATTTGAAATGAGCAACAAATTAAGGTAGCCCATCAAGGGTATACTTGGCATTTCCTCGAGCGCAGGGTTGAGCGCACATCACGTTCTATGTAGCGCAAGACTCACCTAAATTTATCTCCAGTGACTGCACATACGCGGTCTGCTTCCACATTTTATTTATACATACCCCTCCTGGGGCTATTGCAGAAGCGGGGTAAGAAGAATACATATTAAAATGGCAAGCTACAAAACAAACAACCTGTTACACACTCAGTCAATAAGATATGGTACAGACGCTGTGATATGAAAAAGAAAATGAAGCAACACAGAATAAATAACGCAATAAAAAATAAATCATGTGGAATCAATGGCTGTTAAAATGTGCGCAATGAAAGAGATCGCGTTGTGGCAGGAATTGAGTTCCAGTTTTGAATTGTCCGGAAGAAAAAGTTGTGTTTGAAATTATCAGTAGGGCCGAAGTATGGCTTTAGATTTAGGCTATGATGACTCTGGTTGGTCGGGGAATATCTGGAGTGAGGTACACATTTGGTGCTACTTGATAAACTGAATTAACGATGCAATGCTATAACTGCAAAAACTTTTGTGACGGCGCTTGGACAAGGGGATGAGTTTCAAAGTAAACGCGGCACAAGTAGGTGAGAAATGGTGCTTTTATCGAAGATATTTGAACCTGATTGTTTTTTTAATGCTCTCGATTGGGTCAGTTTCACAATATTTATGAGGATTCCAGGCAGATGGTGCCTATTCAAGTACCGGACGAATAATGATGTATACATTAGTAGGTTAGTCTCTTTTGGGGCATTAGACAATGTTCTCAAATACGCAAGCGTTTTAGTGATTTAGAGCAAACCAGTAGTTCCCGAGTGTACTAATTGTCTTTAGGAACCTGACATCTATGCTCCTTTGCCGCATTTAGTTTGAGTGCTGCCGAGTGACAAGAGCCTTTTGTAGTTCGAAAACCAGTGAGCACGTTTGCTACTTCGCCAGCACTGAGTTGCTAATTTCTTGTTTTCTCACCAATATCAGCTGAAAAAAAAAATCACATAAGTACTACAGTGGTGATTCCTTCTTTTTTTAGAGCACTATCAGCACGGAGAGCTATTATTGGAGGTGCTGTGTGTACATAGCCTTGTGTCACTACACTGTGCTGGCGAGACAGTTTGCACTGCAGGTTCCTAACGATTGCGGACTATTACGAAAATCATGTCCGCTCCCTACAACTTGAATGCAGGCTGCTACACGCATAGCACCTCTACTGAAGAAATTCGGAGGCGGCAACGATTGCAGTACGCATGCTCGATGGTCTTCGAACTAAGAATCCACGCTGCCATTTGGTCGGCTAAGTTTGAATGCGACTAACTAGCATGATGATAGACAGGGAACGGCTACTAGAACGTATTGTAAATATCAGTGCAAGTAACCGGTAAATATCAGTGATAGATATATACGAAATTGACTTATCCTCGTCTGGGCGACTTGGTGTGAAAACAAGCAGATTTGAAGAGTCGTGGCAGTGTCGATATCTTTCTGCGAGTAACAAAAGAAGCCGCGTGATGGCGGCGGTTGGCACTAGGAAATATTATATATATTCCAAGTTACACATTTTCTGGTCGATTAGAAATAAATCACTGTTTTCTGTCCATTCAAGTTTTATAGCTCATTCAACAGTAAGACATCCATCGATATGTTGATCCTTTTGCTTCAAATGTTTGGAAGCTGCCTTTGGCAGTTTTTTTTTGGCACGTTCTTTGTCTCCATTTGACCACTCAGTCGTACGCTCAATGATTGTCGGAATTTCCTAATATAGTAATAAAGACAAAAGGGACATTGAACGATGTAATTATCTTTTGACAACGCCCAGCTCAATGCCTTTATGTCAAACGTACATTCGTTTGGTGTGATTTTAATTGGGTTATCTATTTGAAAATTCTTGCAGGTCTTGGCAGCAAGAGCTTGCTGTCCGCGGGGGTTTCTTAAATTCGGCATCTTCAATATTAAGGCGAAAGCCTTTAAGGCTCATACTGACTTCGAATCTATCACACTATAGCTGTCAATCATCCTGACAAAAACTGTGGCTTAAGAACTGCGCTAGCGCGAGATGAAGCAGAAAGAGGAGACACGACGCTCTGATGATGATGATGATGAATTTTAATGGCGCAACGGCGTTTCAGGCCAAAGAGCGCCAAACTTAAGGTTAACGGTGTACTCAAGTTTGTAATAGGATAGTTGTGATGTTTCATGAAGGGATAAAAGCAGTGGTGTATAGAGCCTAAAAATGCATTCGCTCTGTAATATCACTAAAAACAATGGTGTATAGGGCCTAAAATCCATTTGCAATTTATAATGAGCTGGGAAAAAATGCTGATGCTTTAACAGATCTCATCCGTCCTTCAAGGAGGAGTGGGCTGAGACCCACGTCAATAAGAAATTGCATGTAAAAAGCCTACTTGTGATAAAAATTTAAGCACCTGTTTTAAAGGGAACATTGGGTTGTCACCAATAAATGGATGGGTGTGCAGGTATTTGATGAGTGTACACGGAGACAAAATGACGTCTCCTTTCTGGTCCTAGTTGTGCTCATATAATTAAAACATGAATGACAGCAAGCCGATCACCACATCTCGAACAGTGTGGTGCAGGAGAGTTAGTTAAAAGATATGTATGTGTTGTGTATGTGTGACCAATTCTCAGTCTGAACAGAGCTACTTCTTTAAATCTGTCTTGCTTTTCTGTGGTGTACCTGCCTATTCCTGCTTAACGCTTCTTTTTGGGCGAGTTGGTTCATTTTTGGAAAACTTCGATAGAGCACAAACACACACGACCACTAAGGACAAGAGACGAGTGCTGCCTTGTCTACCCTTCCTGAATACGAGATACTGCTTGCGGAAACTTGTGTCTGCTGGTTATAGGCGGGTTTCTTGCAGACAAATTATGTTTGGTTTGTGATCAGCAAGGATTTCATATACATCATCAAGATTATTTAGTAGTCCCCGACAGTTCCAATAAACGATACTCTCAGTGGCCATTTTTGTAAGTGCGGGATGCGGATGATACAGTGGGTTTAAGACTCACCGCCTTTATTAGGTGGCTTAACCACAACAGCCAATTAAGGAACACAAGAGCTCTGTATAAGACAATCAAAGATATCAAAGGAAGCTTCTGTGCTAAGCTGGGCGTGATAAAGGACAAACGAGGCATGGACCTCACTGAAGCCTCAGAGATAAAGAAGAGGTGGCAGGAATACACAGAAGAACTGTACAAGAGGGACCCGAATGTGCAAACCCAACATTTTGACGGTTGTGATTACTGATTTCGAACCGGGCATCCCGAAGAGTGAAGTTGAATGGGCCTTAGCCAGCCTTGCTAAGAACAAAGCTAGCGGAATTGATGGCATTCCAGCTGAGTTGCTTCAAAACCTCAACCATGACGCTGTTAACATTCTGCATACATTATGTCAGAAGATTTGGACAACCCTGCAGTGGCCCCCGGATTGGAGGAGGTCAGTTTACATTCCCATTCCAAAGAAAGGCAGTGCCAAAGATTGTTCTAACTACCGCATGATCGCGCTTATTTCGCATGCTAGCAAGGTGATGTTGAAAATCCTCCAAGGTAGGCTGAAGCAGTATGAGAATCGGGAGCTTCCGGACGTGCAAGCTGGGTTTCAAAAGGGCAGAGGAACTAGAGACAAATTGCCTACCTTCGTTGAATCATGGAAAAAGCAAGAGAGTTCCAGAAACCCATCTACGTGTGCTTTATTGATTATGCGAAAGCGTTTGACTGCGTAGATCACAGCAGATTGTGGCAAGCTCTCTAAGAGATGGGAGTTCCAATTCACCTCATCTGTCTCCTCAGGAACCTGTATGAAGGGCAAGAGGCCGCAGTCAGATCTGGGCATGGTCTTACTGATTGGTTTCCGATTCAGAAAGGAGTGAGGCAAGGCTGCATACTGTCGCCCTGCCTATTTAACCTATATGCAGAGTGCATCATGAGGAAGGCCGGTCTGGGCGAGTCTTCAGCTGTATTGAAGATTGCTGGAAAACGTAGCAGCAACCTTAGATATGCAAATGATACCACTTTAATGGCAGAAAGTGAAGTGGAACTCAAGAGACTTCTGATGCGCGTACAAGAAGAGAGTGAGAATTTTGGGCTTAAACTGAACATTTAAAAGACAAAGATCATGGCGTCTTGCCCTATCAAGTCCTGGAGCATCAAGGGACAGGAAGTGGAAGCTGTGACAGATTTTCTCTTCTTGGGCTCCAAGATTACCTCGGTAGGAGACTGCAGCCATAAAATTAGGAGACGCCTGCTTCTGGGAAAGAGAGCAATGGTTAGCCTTGACCGCCTAGTAAAGAGCAGAGACATTAGTCTGCCAGCCAAGATCCGTATAACTCGTGCTATGGTCTTTCCAGTTGTGATGTATGGGTGCGAGAGTTGGACTGTGAAAAAGGCTGACCACCGAAGAATTGACGCTGTTGAATTGTGGTGCTGGCGAAGGCTTTTGAGAGTTCCTTGGACTGCTAGACGATCAAATCGGTCAAAATTGTCGACCATAAACACTGACTGCTCATTGAGGGGCAAATTCTAAAGTTAAAACTCACCTACTTTGGTTATCTGATGAGAATAGAGGAGTTGCTGGAGAAATATTTGATGATGGGAAAGGTTGCGGGTCGCCGGAGAAGGGGTAGGCAGCGAACGCGATGTTTAGATGGCATCCTTGAGGCACTGCAGATAAAGTTATGTGATGTTAGGAAGATAGTGAGAGACCGGAAAGCGTTGCGTGACATGGTCCATAGGGTCACGAAGAGTCGGACACGACTGAACGACTGAACTGAACTGACTGGCGTATGTTGTTTCAATTTGAAGCGGTCCGGTAGGCACCGCCTCTCATTGGTGGACTCCGTAGGCGCCACTGACGCTGCGGAGTCCACACTCACCTCCGTCGCCTCCTGTGAAGGCATGGAGGCAAGAGGTTTTTCCGAAGGAACCAAGTTCCTGTCAGATGTCTTTGGTGTCCCGAACGTCTGGGAGAATGTGACCTCCGGGATTGCAAAGATTGGGGCAGCCGGTGGCTGCTTAGTGAGGAGCCGTGGTGGGAGCATGTCAGCAGCATTGCACTGCGTGCTCACCGTTACTAGACGCGGCCTGGCCTCTCTACGGGCTGCGTCAGCATAGGGAGCAGAGGAGAGAACTCCATGTTTCTTCCGTGCCTCTCCGTATGATATATTCTCGGTTACCTTCAGATTGATTACTTCCTTTTTGGCCTGAAAATCCACACGGGACCGTGAGCCTGCAGGCTGTGTGCCCTCGCAGTTCACACATTTGAAGTCAGTTGCACTGCAATTATCCGTTTCATGGTCATGTGCGCTGCATTTTGCACAGGTAAGGCGTCCTCGGCATGTCTGGCTACCATGCCCGTACCGCTGACACTTACCGCTGACGCCGTACATACCAAGCCCCCACAAGCACCTGTGGGGGCTTGGTATGTACGGGCTAACTTTGGATTGGATGAATTCCACATTGATGAATTCAGGAAGTGTGCTCCGGTTGAAAGTGAGAACAATATGTTTCGTTTTTATTTCTTCATTCTTTCCCCTGATTATTATTCTTCGTACTGCTTTTACACCTTGGTTACATCAGACCCTCAAGGAGATCTGATTCTGTTTGATTTAAGAGGTCTCGCACAGAAATCACTCCCTGGCAGCTGTTAAGACTACGGTGGGGCGATACCTGAACGTCAAGGTGAGCAGATGTCTTTGTTATGAGGAGTTTGTCAGACTGGCTTTTGTCTGATACTTCGATTAGCAAGTCACCAGATCCTAGTTTTTTCTCTTTACAGTTAGCCCCAATGGCTGGCTATCAGAAAAGCTGATAGCTCATTTACAGGTTTAGACTCTGATAATAAGCACAGGACAAGAAACTTTGGGAAGTTCTCAGTTGGTGCCGTGATTTTTTGTGTCACTTCGGTGCGACTCCTTTTCGGAGGTCGATCAAGTTTTTTTGATGATTGTTTTTCCATGCATTATGGGTAGTCTAAGTGCTTCTAATATTCTGTCGCCTCTGTTTCACCCTTATATGCAGAGGAAGGTTCCTGGTAGACAGATGGGGAGCCCGTCGGCCGATTCTTGACCACCACCTCGACCGCCACCGTCCATGATTTCTTCCCTCCTCCTTTCAACCTATCGCCACGGTACGGATGCAGCTTCGGTATGGGGGCTAAGGGTACATGGTGGCGCCAAGCACCAACATCTCATTAGACAAGGTGACCCTGCGGGTACACGACGCTCTCTTTGGCTGCGTCCCGTGTTGCGCTGTTTTAAGCCACAGTTCATGCACAAATGAGACCAAGTTTCCGCCCTGTTAAACTACTGTCAGAAACGTTTCTTAGCTTTCCTATTCTAGCGTCATGCCAGAGCGGTTGCCATGGAGATCGCTGTCGCTAGTTAGGGTTGGATAGTGATCGATAAAAATAGTGAATATTGTTATAGTGACAGTGATAACGTGATCACTTGGTGACATCATGACAATTCGTAACATAATGGCAGGATGACGTCACATCTGGCCATGTCTAATGACCGGAACTGATGTCATGATGACATCATATCCAGTCTAGATGTCATGATTGGCCACGACGTCATGAGGCGATTCACGCAAATATGAGGCTAACCCCACCGGGGGTCCGATCCGGGCACCTGTTCTTCGCCTTTCATCTGGCGCTTCCTCGAACATCACACCCCACATCATACACAAGCAGATGCAGTACATAAGGCATTAGCAGCTTTTAAACTGGTTTACAAGAAAGAACAAGCTCGGTATCTCTCACAATTATCCACGGACACCTTAGCCAACCGTAAGGAAAAGGAGGAAGGTGGGAGTGAAAAAGAGAAGTGCTGTAATGGAGGGCTTCGTACCACCGCGGAACAGAGGCTTTCGCTTTCGCAGTTTAATGGTCCAAATTCTCCCTAGAATTTTCGGATGTTCGTTTTGCTAAGCCCTCATCAGAAAGTTCAGAAGATATTTTCATTATTAAGGATGCGTTTATGAGTTCAGTCGAATAGTGGCTATCAGCGGAACATTGTATGCCTTCATTTATACCATGATTGGAGAAGTTGGAATGGTTGCTTAATAAATATGTGTATTGATCTTGGTATGTGAGCCTCCTGTAGAGCATGTGCCTATAGTATTGGAAGTTTATGTTTGGTTAGGTAAGGACGTATGGCTAAATCGACATCACACAGAGTGCAGAAAAACACTTTTGGGGCCAGGAATTCATGGTCCGTTATCTGAGAAATGTCATTGCTATAGGCATGTACAGTATGGTTCTCTGGTAAGGGGATCATGAGGTCATGTTGCTGCCGCGATTTTGCAAAGCACTCCCAAGAGAACCAGCCACAATTGATCCCAGAAGTTGCATGCGCAGTAAGCACTGCCGGCTGTTCTTTCCGAGGATGTACTTGATGCCGTCCATTCTTGCCCGTATTTGACAGAAATACTTTGCATTGCGTTTAGGCCACACGACGTCATGTGGCCTATGGTCGTACTGTACATGGCCAAATTTTCTAAAAATAATTTAGCAGTTCAGAAACACAACTTCAGTAATTATGCTGAGGCATTGTAAAAAGTTTCAAGGTTACAGGTCTGGTTTCTGATCGGCATATTCTGGCACTTGAGGTCCTATTAAAACTATCAATCATTTCATAGTTTTGAATACATCTTTTTCTATTCCCCACAGATACTTTTAGATTTGGGGTCATCGTGGCTGCCTGAATATACTGCTCGCAAGCAGACTCTGTTGCATCGGAACTGTTGACAACTACTGTGTAACGCTTGGTAATAGCCCTTTCTTCTCCAGAAAATACGTTATGATTTCCGCAACTTCCAGTGAAATAAAGCCTTTCAATTGACTATTTTGGTGGAACGCTGCTCATACGTGCAATTATGTAACGGGAAGTAGTGTTGCGTCATTAGAGCATTATTGTTAGGTGGAACGCTGCTCATACGTGCAATTATATAACGGGAAGTAGTGTTGCGTCATTAGAGCGTTATTGCCAGGTGGAACGCTGCTCATGCGTGCAATTATGTAACAGGAAGTAGTGTTGCGTTATTAGAGCGTTATTGCCACGTGGAACGCTGCTCATACGTGCAATTATGTAACTTGAAATAGCGTTGCGTCATTAGAGCGTTATTGCCAGATATAGACTATCACGGTGCCATATTATAAACGATAGTAATGCAATTCCAACCAAGTTTAAGATTTCTCGGTTAACTTTTATCTACTCGCACTTATCTACGCGCCAAAGTATTACTCCTAATGGTATGTTTAATTTATATTTTTTATAGTAATGTCGGAAAGGACTACTAGGAATGATTGCTTCTTTGAATTACGCCTAAAACAAACATTTCTTCCGGTATGGGCTAATTTAGGGATGGCATCAACCGCTCACGAACTAGGCGCTTGTCGACAAATAATCAGGTTTCACAGAAGAATACATTGAAATGCCAGGGACCTCTATCATGACGGGTAGGTTTTATACTAAATATGTCTCACTATTTCACTAGTATGTGGAGTGGAGAGGGTGCCACAATATTTTACCAAGACTGCTTGAGCTCCTATTCATTACACATTGGGAATACATCATATGCTACTCATAGAACACTGGAACTATTATATGCCAAGAAAAAAATGTAAATGCTTAAGCCGGTTCAGCCAATGGAAGTGCACTTAAGTATACTCATGCAGATGATTCTTCAGCTTTCCTTTGCGGTGGTTCTGCAGATATTGACAAGATATTCTTGTCCTGTCTCTAATCGCTGTTTATTACAATCTGAGCACTTTGAAATTCACTAATGCTGTGTTGTGGTCAGAGAAGTAGACATGCGATACGGTCTGAATTTCCATATACCAGGTCGAAATACGAACGATATTGTGTGTGATACTTAGAATATCTACCCTGCCGGGGTGGTGCTGCGGTTACGGCGCTCGGCTAGTGTTCACAAAGATGCAGGATCGAATCCCGGCCTCGGCGGCCGGTTTTTGATGGAGGCGAAAATCAAGCCGCCCGTGTGCTGTGCGGTGTCAGTGCACGTAAAAAAATGCCAGGTGCCACCAGCTGCTGCGGAAATTTCGACCAACTGATAGTAGAAATTTCCGCAGTCCTCCACAACTTCGTCGCTCATAGCCTGAGTCGCTTTGGGACGTTAAACCCCACAAACCAACCAACCAAGTTAGCATATACGCGTTGATCTGTTCCAAAAACAAATATAGTCCCTCATTTGTTAAATTAAGTCTGGACTCCTTTCCGGTTCTTACAGTGTGCCGGAAAACCAAGACCTTGCCAGTGTTGGCACTAAAAGATATACCCTCCGCAATAACGACTAATTGTTTATGTATTTTCGCATTTACAGTGCCCAAGGGTAACCAAGCCTTTGCCTGTATACGCAGTGATAGTTATATTCGCCGCAATAATAACTTAGGCTTGCATTTTCGAAGCCTATAGCGAGATGAAAGCCATACAAACTGTTTTATACAGTTAGTCGTAAGCTCATAGCACCAGGTTTAAATTGATTATATGCGTGAGGCCACGTTACTGAAGACGTCCAGAAAAGGCTACGCAATTGGGGTGACAGCGCGCTAAATAGGCTGTGCAGTATACATTTGCCAGAACACTAGAACAGATATCAACAACTGAAACGCGTTCAAGGAAGCCAACGTTCATAGAGATCCGGGTTGTTAGCGAAGAAAACCTATAAGGCAAAAAATAATTTAGATGTTTTGGAAAATATCTAAATGAAGAAAGCTACCTCATTCAATATTACATGTGCAATGAACTCTGGCCTTGTGGATGATATCAAAGACATGACTCCTGAACTGAATTGTCAGGAATGTTATCCCCCTGTTTCAGTCGGGGGTTTTGTTTATCCGGTGCACCTATAAAAATAGCAAACTTCTCACGCTGTCTGTTTTTATCCGCAGTATATATGTATAGGTTTAAAACTAGGGCAGAGTAGCCATGACCTGGATGAAAAAATAAATACACTACAATGAAAATGGAGACGCACCCTCTATTTCCTGCAGTATTACCAGTTGTCGCAGAAAGCAAATCCTCAGTATCATCGCACTCCTGTTCCTTTACTGCTACTTGCACAAGAAATCCTATTCACATCATGTTACCTTCAGAGCCGTACAAGATCATTTTCCTTTACGCCATAATAAATTGGAAGCTCTTTGAACATATTTTCTTTCAGACTTTTTCTTCTTCTCATAGAGCGCTCCACATTACTGCACTTTCAACACAAGGGTATATAGAAATTTGTTTTTGGTTTAGAAGAAGACAGTCATGTGATAAACTGCAGCTACCATCCAGAGACGTTTATTTGTCGGTAGGTTGTACGGCGCCATCAGGGGAGATGATTTAGTCGCGGTGACACGAGTTGCCAATTCGGTTAGATCTTCTGAGATGGGAATCGAACAGAGGATCCTTGGTTCTCAATTAAGTTGCGCTGTACCTCTGTTTATTCAGGCACTTTCATCATGATTACTTTAAGCAGGCTTTGCATCTATTCTTGTGGCTTTTGACCGCATGTAGTAGTCTACAGCTGCATGGTGATGACTGTACCATATCAGTGCTCCAAATTAGGACATTTGCAATCAAATGTGTAAAAACGTTTCCTCTATGAGAACGTGTTTGTGCAATAGGGTCCACAGGCACAAAGGTTTTAGGAACCTCAATCATACTAGGAAAATGCTAACAAATTTGTGCTTCTTTGCCTGACTCGCATTTAACTCAGCCATAATTGACAGCTGTTGCTTCTTCTAAGTTTTCACTAAAGCTATTGCGAAACCTAAATAAGTTCCGCGAAATAGTTAAACCAGCGAATTATTTATTAAGCGTGCTCCTAAAAATGTGATACATCATGCAAACATGTAACTTGTGAGTTCTTCGCCGGTGAAATATACAACTGAAAAACATTAAAAACAGATTTCCTGCTCATGATAATTTTCTAGTAATATATTCTTCCCCGATAGTTTTGTGCGCATTCACAGAATGTCATAGAAGATTAAATTGCAATTTTTTTTTTACCCCCAACATTGCTGGGGAGGATCCGAAAGAAAGCAGAAAGCATGCGATGACATGAAAATGTCCAAATTCTTTGTGATGCAGCGACATTATGCTAAGATATTGTGATCAGTGTGACAGAACGCTTAGTGCGCATCGGTTATTTTACATGTGACTCATAAGATGGTGTGATAAATTGTTTAGCCACTGTCGTCAGAACAAACGATTCTCGTAGCAACACAGATGATCAGTTAGAAGCATTTAACATCCGTGAAGCAACTTGTGACATTTACTTAAAAGCTCTTCATGAGAATCCCGACTTTGACGCGTAGGTTTCACAACAAATATTACTCAATATTTTCATCAAACCGTTTCTGCTGCTGGTGCTGCTGCCACAAAAATTTAACATGCGAAGAAGAATCTTAGTAGGTTTGCGGTGTACGCGACTTCTCTAAATACCTCGCGAAGGTAACCTACCAGCGCTACAATCAGTAAGGTTAAGGCGCCCAGAATTAAGGCGCTTTGACTTTACCGAAAACCGGTAGTAAGGATGATGTCAGGTTTATCGGAAAGAAGTAGCAAGGGGGAAAGAGCGATATATAACGAATACCTAATCTTTTAAGTAACACATAGACGTAGAAAGAACATATTTATTATTAGGCCATGGGACTCTCCCGGATGACAAAAAATACCCAAAAATATATAACCTCGCTTCAACAGCCTGCCGCATACAACTGTTACTTAAATGCATGCTTGCTTCTAAGAAACTTAGAAACTTCTAAGAAACGGTTGCTTCTAAGAAACGAATAGTTATGCTCCGACTCGTTTGACCTATGACACTTTATTGCATGACAATGAAATTTCGTACACGGCAGTGCAGGCGCAATCTACTATCTCGACCTATGCGAAACCTGGCATTCAAACGGATTACTCTTCTTTAGCTTTTCCTGGCGGTTCCTGATCTCATTTCAACCTCTGCCACCAAAATTCGCTGACTGAAATTTCGTCTTATAAGATTTCGTCAATAGCTTGGTATCCCAAAC
The DNA here is from genome assembly GCF_055883805.1 of Amblyomma maculatum. Classification (NCBI taxonomy): domain Eukaryota; kingdom Metazoa; phylum Arthropoda; class Arachnida; order Ixodida; family Ixodidae; genus Amblyomma; species Amblyomma maculatum. The sequence goes on from NW_028146793.1 coordinate 138,272, forward strand.
CGTGGATCGGTTCCTACACAGTTGGCACCATTAGGAAGTGCTTGAGTCGAGACAGCTGCTGGAGTGAAGCCCCACTGCACCGTCTTTTGGTGGGAAAACAAAAAGCGCCGGCCGCCACATGCTACGAGGCTGCACGCCATTTCTCGTGCTGTGCCGTGAGGTTTCCTACGCAAAACAGGATCTTTGTAAGCTAGAGTTTTTAACCACAGATGCAACAACCATGGTCGCATCATGTGCATTATAGGATTTACAAACCGCATGACATAAGCGTTGAGATCGCATTGCAGAGGAGAGTATGAGAGAGATGCTCTTGGGAGGTAGCATGAAGCTCGTTTTAAGCGATCGTTTATAAAGCTCAATCAGTCTAAAGCGCATCGGCTTAGCATCAGTAGCTGTAGAAGTAGTAGTATTAGTCTTCATCGCTGGTGGAACATAATCCGGGCTGCGTAAACTCGTATCATGGGATTTTGTGATTCTGGGGAATAATTATAGATAAGTGTGCGAACGGCGATGAAGGGTTAACGGAACGATTGGCAGTAATTATTTTAAAAAAGAACAATTAAAAAAAATTGAAAAAGTGGGTCCAAGGAATTTAGAATTTCCAGAATTAAAAGCCAGCGTACATGTGTCCATTACCACTACGGTTTAGCTCAACATAAATCGTTTCTACCTCCTACGTGCACAACTTTTTTGTGTACGTATAATAATGAGGTTCTAAAAAGGAGGCTACTGTGTGCAGGGAACCAAGTTACGTTTTTGAGCTGTCAACACACTTGCTGTAAACACCTTGGAAATTCAGATAGATTTGTCCTGGAGCTTAAGAAAGTTAAATTTATTTCATTTCTTATTTCTCCTAAGCGTCTACATTACGTAACTCAGTATTCATCACTATTATCTCTATAGGTTATAGATTTTAGATCTGTAAATCATAAATCGACCCGCCATGGTGGTGCAGTGGTTGAAATCCCTGTCTCGCCGGCCGCTTTCCGATGGAGGCGAAAAGAGATATGTCTAGGTACTACGCAATGTTTATGCACGTTAAAGAACAACAGTCAGTCCAAACGTCCAGAGCCTTACATTATGTCATGTCTCTCATCCTGTGTCACTTTAGGAATTTTAACCCCATAAACCGAACCAAAGTACACATTCTTAACTGTTTAATTAGCTGTTTACATCTAAACAGCCCAACACGTTAGCAATAGTTTAGGCGCTAATTGAATGGAAGCTTCAATATGTACCTTCGTTTTGGCCAGTTTTTCTCATTTTCTTTGAAATGCAGATAAGTGCGGAAAGGACATGGGCAACCGAATCAGCACATACCCTAGGAAGAGATCCCTACTTCGTTTTGTTTTATTCATTAGAAAGCTAATTTTATTCCATGCATTACAAAGAAATTCAAGTCAACGTGGCCTCCCACATGCGAATAATGCAGAAGCATGGTATAATATTTATGTGGCCCACCTAAATGTGGAAGTTACCATTAGGTTGGGCACAGTCAAACTCACATAGACAGCAATATTTGTAAAATTCTGGGGAATTCAAATTTCAGCAGTTCAGGGGAGCCATAGTCCAATTAAACTCAATATATACCACTACCACTGAGTTGGCCACACAAAAATTAGTTTAGACACCAAGTTTTTACCGAACTCGAATTTTATTGGTGTAGGGTGTGTGGATGCCAGATGTTGGTTGTGGCAGACCTAAATGTGGAAACACCACTGAGTTGGTCATACTCAAATACGGTAGACGCTAATACGTTTTTTTTATGTTAGGACGAAATTATGTTTCGCGGTAAGAGGGGCCTAAATTTGGTAGCCCTCTAATCAGAATCTGAGAACACCACTGAATTGGCAATATTCGAATTAGCTTCGATACAACGTTTTGCCAAATTTGGAGTTTAATCTGAAGGCTACAGGAAGCCAAGTATAGGGTATCGCCAAGAAATGCAGACACAGAATTATAATTAGGCTGGGTAGCAAGTTTAGTCAAATCCGCCTATACGGATTTGTAAAGACACTTTCTGCGGACACGTGTTGAGACGTTTTGCCATCAGCTTCTGCGGATGATCTATTGCAACATAAGTTCAATATTTCATGCGTTTTAAAAGAGCAAGCATGGAAAACTGGCTGAAATATAATATTCCTGCCACCAAATATTGGAAGCCAGGAATTAACATATTTAAAGTTTATATCTTAACACCAATCAAAACAATATTTTGCCGAAAGTTTAGAGCTAGGAATAGAAATAAGAGACAATGACGCATGAAACGCATTCTAGCAAAAGCAGTTCAAACTATGAGAGAAGAAAATGAACATCAGACAAGATTTAGTATAAATAAAAACAAATGCGACAGTGAGGAACCTTAAACAATCACCTCACGGAAAAGTACAATTCAAATGAAAATGCAAATAAATAAGTGTCAACCACAAATCGCTATAAAAACCGTAAGATAAAAGCATATAGTACGGCATTGTCCACTAAGAGACATGTGTCCATCTCAGACTAACTCTTTGCTTAGATATAAAACTGAAGCAATGCTAACACCTTTACGGCTAAACTGAATTAAATATAAACCTCAGTCATTTGTATTTATTGCGTAATTCGCTTTGACATCTGCCAGGATTGTAGCCTCTGTGCAGAGAGGGTTGTGTCTGCGCCTCACAGCGCGCGCGGAAAGTTCGCTCTATTTTATTGACCAGTTATGCTGATACCTACTTGCTGACGCACTTCCCATTTGTGCAATGCAAATGTAAACGTAGCTCATGAGCGCTGTGCTTAACCTTGAAGATGAATTCTATATAATATGGGTACTTTATTTCACATATATTTGGTTTCTCGGAGAAAATGGTTCAGGTTCTAAACATTTTATTGCTTGTGAAGCAAAACATCCATGTCATATTCAGTGTTGATATTCAGGTTGTGGGAACTTTCTTGGAGATAAGGAATTATTTTCATGCACAATCTCCGGACTAAAATACTTGGATCTTGTTCTTTCCTTCACATCAATTCAGATCTCTTATCCAATATTCTGGAAAATTCCACCAGCCTTAGTTTGTTTCGCGTAGGATAGTTTTATATCCTATTAATTGATTATATCTGCATGACTGTTGAATCTTGACACCAGAAAGCTACCACTTATTCATAAAGGTAAGCGTGTGTATCTGATTGAATAATTGGGCGGACTTTTCTATAGCTTTATTGACGGCGTGCGGACTATTGCAGAAGCCACTTTTCTCAGCAAACCTTGGTCGTATCAGATTATAAAGTCTGTTGGTGTAATATTAATGCAATATACCTATGTCAATACCCTCATTTAGATAAACTTTGTTAGGATGTTTCCTTTCTCCTCTTTAAGTTCGTGACGTCTTGTTTTTGTACGCCTGCTTGACGTAAATCATTTTAATATGCATATATTACGCATGCCTTATTACACAAGACCCACGTTCCCTCCTGCTGCAGGGTACTCGTCTTGAACCTAAGAGTGAGTTAATGCATATCTTGGAATTGAGTTAAAATTTCCTCTGGTATACATACATAATGAACCACCAACTAGGCCGCACTTCTAGCCTGCGCAATTTCCGGAGCCCTCCATTATGACGTCTCATGGCCTGAGGCGCTTTGGGATGTTTACACCCAAAACAACAAACAAAAACAGTGATCAATGTGGTAGTGTCGTCAAAACGCCGAAGACAAATGGTGCGCGAAAAGTCTGGTGTTGCCCTTCAACTAACTTTACTGGATAGCAACTGCCTCATTCACGTAGGTCGTTGAGCTACGAATGCACACTGCACTCGTGAACACCCACTTTAAAGCCGATTAGGTAGCATCTGCATAAAGACGTAAAAGATGACCAGACCAAACTGGAATATTATTGAAATCGACGCAGGTGTCTGGAACCAATCCAGATGCATCCCGGCGCATCTTGCGCCACAAAGAAAATGATAAAGCGGCGTCTCGCAACAATCATGATAAAGAAAAAATTTTTTCGTGTCTACTATGCCAGTGATAAGGCCACGTTTTGGTGGCTGTTGAAAAACAAGAAGAAAATGTTTGAATAGTTCGCGTCAATATATAAGATTAGAATAAGTTATCAGGAAATATTTATCTCAGGCAGCTATTTTAGTGATTGAATTTCTCATTACAGCAACAATAGAACTCATATCGACATTTAGCTCGACAAACAGGGTAGTGGTTTTTGCCGTATGTCTGAAGCACGCACTATCTTTACGCACTGGACAGACGTAGAACCCTTGTTTGCCGTTTGTAACTCGCGAGGGCAAATTGGTGGTGTTGTGAGCACGCAACACAGGACTGAGACAACGCAGCGCACCTCCTTCATTTTCAACGCTCTCCAGCAAATAAAAGAGGTTTGGTAAACTGGAAGAACCTACCGTATAAACCAAACGATTTTTTGTATTAATTCGGAACGTGTTGCACCTTTATATCTATAAGTCTGTTCTATGGAATGTTGTCTATTACGAAATGTTGTAGACTCACTATGCGGATGGTGGCCTTCCCTACTAAAAAAAATAAGTTAAATTGGTTCACACGAAGGGAAAGGCGCAGTAACTGTCACACTTGCTCTGTGGACACCCGAACCGCGCCGTAAGGGAGGAGGAGGGATTGATGTTCTGGTTGGGGATGGGAGAAAAGGGGGTAGCGTGGTGCTTTCAACTGTCTCCTCTGTTGAGGGAATCACCGCCGTTGCACCACGCGGGGAGTGGGAATTAAAGAAAAGAAGGATTCGTCGTGGCAAAGAGGGCAAAGGCAAGGAAAAGAGCAGAGCCGCGCCAGGAGCGCACGCACGAAGTGCGGAAGAGCCGGCGGCCGAATGACCGGCGCGCGGACCTATGGGGAGCGCAGGAGCTGATTGGCTCGTTGAGAGCGCCAATCCCCGAGGGGCAAAGGAGGTCGCCAGAATGCTGGAGCCGGCATAGAGCGGGCTTAGAGCCCGCGTTGGGACGCGTGGTAGAAGCACAAGGTGTGCATTTCAGTAGGAAAGAGATGAGGAGGATAGAGAATAGTAAGACGAAGAAGAAAATACAAAAAAAAAAACAGTAGTAATATATTAAAAAAAAAGGTAAACATGGCTTTACAGCCGCGCAAGAATGCGCGCGTCCTCGGCGAATTTGAGGACATAGCCGTGTACGCTTCGCGTTTTTTTTCACGCGATGCCTTAGGGAATAACAGATCATTTGAGGAAGCCCACGGCATCCCAAGTTTGCCGAGGGCATCCTGAAGAGTACGCCTGTGTGCGTCCAGTGCGGGACAATCACATAGCAAATGCGAGAGTGTTTCCACTGCTCCGCAGTCCTGACAGAGAGCGGAACGGATTCCGCGGTCTGCTAAGGCGCTCTGCTGTCCAAACACATCCAATTCGCATTTTTAGGATGCTCGATCGCTCAGTGGCGTCGCAATCCGCGTGATGCAGGACCCGTGGGCCCCGCCGGGGTGGCGCAGTGGTAAGACGCCCGACTACTGTGCCGGAGTTCCCGGGTTCGAACCCGACCTCGGCGGCTGCGTTTCGATGGAGGCGAAACGAAGTGGCGTCCGTGTGCTGTGCGATGTCAGCGCACGTTAAAGATCCCCAGGTGGTCGAAATGACTCCGTAGTCCTCCACTACGGCTCCCCTTTCTCTCTTTTCACTTTCACTCCCACCTTCCTCCCTTCCTTTACGGCGCGGTTCAGGTGTCCACAGAGCAAGTGTGACAGTTACTGCGCCTTTCCCTTCCTGTGAACCAACCAACCAACCAACCAAGGACCCGTGGCGCATTGCCTGAGGCGACACGGCTATCAGGGTGCTTCTGTTTGGCCCTGTAGAATATGCTTAGACGCGCCACATCAAAGCGTGTGATCGCGTTGGAATCGGGGGCATTGCTGTTATGCGCCCGTTTGGCCAGTTCGTCTGCTGCTTCGTTGCCTGCAATCCCAACGTGGGAGGGGAGCCATTGCAAGCAGACGCTTTTGCCGTAGGCATCCGCTGCGCGGATTTTCGCCTCCAGTGAGCGAGTAGCTGGCAGTGGCCTGTCATTCTTCAGCTGCATAAGAGCAGCGCGAGAATCTGATAAGATGGCAGCGTCGCTAATATACTGTCTTTCGAGGACAATATCCGCCGCCAAGTGTAGGGCCGCTAGCTCTGCGATTGTGGAAGACGCGCGATATGGAATTTTGCACTGCCTGCTCAAGTTTAGAGCTGGGACAATGCAGGCCGCTGTTGCAGAAGCGCCGTCACGCGAGACGGAGCCGTCGGTGCAAAGAAGCGTTTTACCGCTAAATTCCTCGTAGATTATGGCCGCGGTTTCCTGTCTTAAAGCGCAGACAGGGGTGCTGCGCTTGCTCTTAATGCCAGGAATGCTGAGCCCGACATTCAGAGAGCAGTAGCGATGCGGTGGTGTGGGCATGGGAGCTCGGGGAGGAGGCTCGGCAATGTGTGCGTCGAAGGGGTTAAGCATGCGCCCCATCTTGGACTCTGGCGCCGCTTTGAGGCGCGTTATAAGGGGGCCTGTTCCAGGCGCCCTTCTAATGCGTTCGATTGCGTTCAGTGCCGCGCGTTCCGCTCGCAAAGAAACTGGCCACGCCGCTGCCTCAGCATAGGTTGCCGCGACTTGGGAATAGCTGGGGATCCGCAAAAAACGCCTGATAGCGCTGCGGTGGTCGCCGTCTATGGAATCCCAAAGTCGTGGACGAATGTCTAAGTACGGGAGAGCGTAAAGAAACTTGGCTACGGCGATGCCCTCATAAAAGCGAAGAGCCAGCAGAGGGGAGCAGCCATCGCCCTTTGGCCATGAGTTTAGAGGCTGCCGCGAGAACTTGCCCGGCCTCCTTCCTAAGTTGTCTAACGGGTGGTTGCCAATTTAGTTGGTAGTCGAATGTCAGGCCAAGGTATTTGGCTGTTTTTCTCCATGAAATTGCCTCTCCGTTTAGCTGGAGGGGGGGGAATAAGGCTTCTTGCTGCGGGGCGTGGGTGGAAGACCAGAGCTACCGACAGATTTAAGGAAGTCCTGTGTTATATTGAGAGCATATTGCAAATTTGCTGGAACGGTTCGCCCTTGGAGCGTGGGGCCGCGACAAAAAAGTGCAATATCGTCGGCGTATAAACATACGCGAACTGGAGATGTACAAATACTCGGTATAAGTGAGGGGAGTTTAGCCATGACTAAATTAAATAAAAACGGGCTGAGTACGCTGCCTTGCGGCACACCAGCAGTGATCGGACGGGGAGCGCTGAAATGTCCGCCGGCCTTAACACGGAATGTGCGTCCAGAAAGAAAAGCATTTACAAAGTTGTAGAGATTGCCCGTGACGCCCATTGAACGCACTGTCGTGAGTATGGACTCATGTGACAGGCTATCGAAGGCACTCTGTACATCCAATAATAAGAGGTAGGCGGCCTCCTTATTATGTTTCGCCTGCTCGAAAAAAGCCGCAACATCTGCGATGGCGTCGATAGTAGAGCGGGAATTTCGGAATCCGCTCTGCTCCGGTGCGAGGGATTCGGTTGCGTCGGAGGAAGGTGGGAATGAAAGTGGAAAGAGAGAAAGAGGAGCCGTAGTGGAGGGCTACGGAGTAATTTCGACCACCTGGGGATCTTTAACGTGCGCTGACATCGCACAGCACATATGTCTTGAGCATAGCGGAGGTATCGCTGCGTTCGCACGCACACAGAACGCAAACAGGGCGTCTGTGGGACTTACTTCATGCTATATGCACCATTAATATTTTCGCATATGAAAATTCCAACCGTTTCACGTAAAGCCTGGGTTGCGTACAAAATGACACTTTTCAAGAAGCTTCCTGGCCGCCCTTATGAACAGAATAGAGCCATAAATGGCATTCGGAAGGAAATACAATTGAGCTTCACATGTTTCATTATTTTCCTAATATTTACTGCATCGATTTATTTTGCCGTTGTGTGGAACTCTAATAGCCGCATTGTGTGTGACCGATAAAGATCAATCAGTGTATCTTAGGGTGCTTTCATAGGTGCATGCAAATGGGAAATAGTACGCATCTGCCACTACTCCCAATGGATAAATGAACATCATTTGCAAGCAACAAAACTTTTTCATGCGTGGCTTTGCATGTTTGTCGGCTCTTTAAGCTTATGTATGTTTACATAGAGGAAGCGCAATTCTTAGGCTTCGAAGTTGACTGACTTTTCTATAGTGGGGATTTTAACAATATGCCACTGGTTATTCGCAAAGGCAAAGTTTCAAGTAACTGTTTTCTCACCTCTCTTTTATGTATACTTTATTTTCTGTCATCACCTTAACGCATTGCGCTCTACTGAATGATAGGAAATGTTCACTGTACAAGGTGCCGCAAAAAAGGTAGGCGTCAGAGCAAGTGGCAACGTGTAAATTACGCTGGTCTGTTTTTATTAAGAATAAATTCTCTCGGCATGAGTGGAATATAGGTTTCAGACCACTTTGCTTTTTCCTGTATAATACTTCTCAATTTGCTGGTTGAAAATTACGTTAAAATTGCTCTCCGAGGCAACATTTTCCTCCGCCCCAAACCTCACTAGTATCGTAGTGGACTTTGTGTCCTTTATAAATTCAACACTGGGAGTTTAGTAATTTTAGTGAACCCATTACCTATTACCTGATGTTTATTGTTTATTTGTATTTGATTTTTTTTCATCACTGCCTGTAAGGCAAAATAAAAATGAAACAGCCTAAATGTGTCAAAGTACGAGGAGAACCAGACATATGCAGGAACACTTACTGGCACCAATTTTCGCCCTCACAAACACATTTAAAAATAGCTTCTTCCACAGACCTGTATCCGAATGGAATGCTTTACCTTCTCATAATATTCTGTTCAGCGATTTTGCAACACAATTACAACGTCATCTCCTTATTTTATGAGTTTCGGTTTTAGTTGTTTTGTGTTGCGATGCCTGTCTATAGCTTCAATTCTGATTGATTGTTTAACTTTGTTTCCTTCGTGTTGTTTTCTCTATATACATATGCTTGTAATTTCTTTTATTGTAATGTGTTTGAGTGTTCCCCTCCTGCTAGGACCGTGCATGGTCTACAGTATTTCAAATAAACTAAATTTATCTGGGACAATTGCTGACACCTTAGCTCTTCTAAATCTACCAAGGTAGCGGAGTCGTTAGGGCACTCGCCTAGTGCGCCCAAGGATGTGGGATTGAATACCCTCCTCAACGGCCGCTTTTCGGTGGAGACGAAAAACTAGGTGACCGTAAGCTGTGGGATGTCAGTGTATGTCAAAGAACCTCAACTGGTCGAATATTCCGCAGCCCTCCATTACGGCGTCTCTCATAGTCGCGTTCGGGAGAGTAAACTCCACGACCAAGGCATCAGATCTTCAAATTTATCTTGGCAGGTTTTACCGCTTGCTTCCCCGAAGGACAGATATGTGGGCGATTGCGGTGTTCGGCAAGCTGCATATTCCCTCAGATCGGCTTGTTAGTTTGCCGATGCGATCAAACATCCTGTGATCAAATTGAAAGCCTTGGGAGATCCCAAATTACTAGTAATGAAGAAAGGGATGACATGTCAGTGGTTGAAGAAGTTCAAATTATTGTTTTCTCATTCTGAGGTTGTATATGGCCCATTTTTAGAAAATGTGTGTTTCTGAAAAATGCACTCTTATGATGTAAGAGTGGAACTGCGATCTAGAGAAATGAGAGGAGAGGCCACACACATACCTCACTTGTTCAGGAGTCCAACATTATATAGAACAGGAAAAAGGAAACCAGATAGCCAATGCTTTTAAGTAACACTGTTCTTTTGTTGAATAAATATTAGTGTAGAGTGCTAGGAGTATAATTAAAGTAAGCAAAACAGCACGTCACGTATGATAAGTACCGAGGGAGAATAAGGGCTCTGCTTCAGAAAGAAAACGTGTTCGAAAGCGGTGAAAAGAGCCCCTGGCGCATTGTGCAAAATAAAAATAAAAACTGTAACTGTACGTGACGACATGCTGCTGAACTGTCTTGAATGTACCGCAAGACAACGCCAGGCTAAGGTAACTTTCTCTAGCAAGTGCCTTTTGCGTACATCAAGTCTCTGCGTGCAGTAACTGACAATCTAGAAGCTTCTACTTCTAGCACTTACGATTTTGTAATTTTTAAAATAAAATAGTCTGTCTCTGTTTTGCACTTTTATCATGCAGCACAGCGCCCCATATGTACGGGATAGATACCTATTCAGCAGCATTGATTAAAATGGAATTTTCGTTCCGGGAGAACACTGTTGCGAAATTTACACCGCATATTGGGATAGTGAGCCTAATCTTTTCATCTTCTCTTCACCGTAGCTCTGGTTAGGAATTTGGAATGATAAATATACGGAATTCGACTTTCCTTCGTACATAACAATAAATCACCCATTTAGCATGTGTTTTATGCGAGTTACACACGCCGTTTTTGTATTCGTTAGCTTTTCAGAAGTTACTTGATATTGGTAACAACCAGTCTCAGCAATGCCCCTAGTAGAGTGAATGATCTTATCCCCCCATTACTATTTCTTCAAAATACCAATAAAGCCGTTTATTTAACTTTTTAAGCAGTGTATGATGGCAATAAAAAAACTGTAATGTGCTCTACCAACATTTTGTAGTTACAAGCTAGTCTGTTGTTTGTCGCCATTCCTTATGCTTATGCCATCCCGATATGATGCAGTAGTTACTGAAGTTTCGCAGTAACTGTTGCCAGGATGATTAGATATCAAAGATATATTATGACATCAGCATATATAAAATAAAAATATGCCTTCTACGAAGTATGTAAACAAAAATGTAGCTTTCTCTAGATTCCTCTAAACGTTCTGATTCTCCTCGAGAAATACTCAGTTAAGAGCTGTGTTTTGAGCAACAGCACTTCAGGTAGCCTAGTATAAACTGGTGTTCAGTTTTCATACTCGGGCACCAAAACAAGTCTTTCAAAATTATTCGTTTCAGCATGCTCTGAATAAAGACTAATTATTATATTTAGGAAAGTATTCTCTAATAGCATGCTGTCAGTTGAGTAGAAAACAGTCTAACGTAACACAACAGCCTCGCTCGATAGAAGTAAGTGGTGAGACGCCAGGTGAGCTCAAAAATATTGCGATCATGCCAGAAGCATGCGGGTGTTCACCAACACACGCGTCACTGTGCGTCCATGTCCGCCGAGGTGAGGAGAGCTGAGTACAGTACTTTTTATTTTTATTTGTCAAAATACAGGAGTCCATTCAATGCAAAAGCAGTCAATAGCATATAAACCAGTAATAGTCTTCAGACAGGTATAAAACTGCCATTGCAAAGAATATAGAACCCCGACTGGAGGCTGATGAGCGGGTATATAAACATACCACAGGAGAGTTCAAAACGTTTAACATGGGGGCCATTTAGGCTAGTTTGTGCGAATTTATTATATTGAGCCAGCGAAAAACACAGAAGCTAAAAAAAAAGAAGTACACAGGACAGTGCTGGACTAACAACTGAGCTTTACTCGAAGAAACGGGCGGCCAAGGAAACCAAATGACACACGCGTATCAAACGTTATCAATAGGACCAGTAAGTGTCGAGTCAACACAGTACTGAAAGGACGCAATGAGGGGACATAATTGAAGGTTTGCGTGCCTATGATTATCAGCGTTCTCGCAATACTTTATTCACTCAACGCTAACTGGTCCTCTTGACAGCGCTTGATACGCATCTATTATTTGGTTCCATTAGTCGGCCGCTTCTTCAAGTAAAGCTCAGTTGTAAGCCCAGCGCTGTCGCACGTACTTTTTTTGTGTGTTTCTGTAATCTTCGCCAATTCAATATTGTTACCTTGCGCAGTATTGAGATGACGACGACGCGCTGGTGTGGTGTGAAGAAGATGACGCTCAGGCTAAGCTGGGTTCGTTCCGGTGGTGTGTACATCTGACAGTTAACTAGCGTTTACCGCTGTGTACGTTTCTCTTAACAATATGTTAGTTCAAAAGCCTCCTGACAAGAAAAACCAAAAGTGCACGAATTTAGTGAGGACTGTTTGCGTTACTCAGTTAAAAATTATGCCTCAATTTTTCTCAGAGGTTAGCTTTTTATTGAAGGAGATATAAAATCATAGGAAAACAAGATATGTAGTGCTTGACATCACTCCAAAGTTAAGGTTTGGTTTGGTTTGTGGGGTTTAACGTCCCAATGCGACTCAGGTTATGAGAGACGGCGCAGTGGAGGACTCCGGAAATTTCGACCATCTGGGGTTTTTTAACGTGCACTGACATTGCACAGCACATGGGCGCCTTGTCTGTCGCCCCCACCGAAAAGCTGCCGCCGAGGCCGTGATTTGATCCCGCCTCCTTGAGAACAGCAGCCGAGCGCCGTAATCACTGCATCACCCTGGCGGGGGCTTCAGCGTTAAGAGAATTTTTTCCGCTATGAAGGTAGTGCAGGCTTGAGAAAAACAAATTGCGCATATCGAGGCGGTTTTAAAAAGACGAATAGTCTCACTCAAATGCGTTTTAAGAGAGCTTAACTATTTCTCTCCTCCATGAGACTAAATTCCTTAGCAGAGCTATCTAAGAAACGTATCGAATTCCAAGTGGCAAAATTGATCTTGAGACGTCTACTTGACATTTACAAATCAGTTGACTTATTCTGAGACGTTATAACCTAAGAATTAAATGGAAACAGGAGAAATCGCAAAGGAACTATAAATTCTGCAACAGAGGTCTAGACATCTGCGGCATTTTAATGCTTTTCTAGCAATAGCTGGCTCATCAAAAATGAGCAAGATCAAGTAATGTATTTGACCTTTCTGCGCAAAGACTTGAAGATAGAAGCCAAAGAAAGGGATATAGGATGTCCGCATTGATAGAAAAGAAAATCGGTACCTTAGTACCATTTCACTGATACTTTCTTCTTAATGCATTTGGATTCACCAAAGACGTAAAACATCGGTGAAGTTAGCAATAATTTAAAACAATGCGACGCCGATTCCTTCCACTGGCAAGTCCTGCAGTTTGCAATTGACGTAATAGATCTTATTTGCACCACGATGCATTTTAAAATTATTCATGCCCACTCCCATAGAGCAAGGTGCTGAAGACATCTGCAGTGGAAAACAATTTGTACTTTTTGACCTCAAGGCGTCGTTTGCTACGTATATAGTGTTTTCTATTATTTGACGCAGTTTGGGACGCCATATATTCCTCATAAAATAAAACGATTTTAGACTTGGCAATCAAGTTGCGATGTCGATCCTTCTGCCCTAGCAACAAGATTGGACAAAACATTCCGTGGTCTACTTCTGCAAACTAATGTTCAAATCCTGTTGAGCGTCTAACAAAAAATATGACTCCAATTCGCCGTCAGAATAAGCTGACGGGTGTAATTCTGGACAATTTTCAGTAATCTAAAATTTGTAGCCTTTTTTATTTTAGAACATGAAGACATGTTGTCTTCTCACAGGAAGATAATTAACAGTTAAAAAATTAGTAATAAAATATGTATTCAGTACAGCATGTAAGACTGTTTTATTTATTTCAAGATGCCTTTCTAGTGAGTTGCTATCATCATATTTAAATATTACAAAGAATTCATCAAATATCGCCTCATAATATACATATGCACCCATGACGTCAGCCACCGCATAAAAATGTCGTAAAACATTCTGAGGCTATGCGTCCTCTGAGCGCCGAATACGTTTGCCGCCCTCTGCTCAAATATTAACAACCCTTTGATCGTCAGTGGGTGTGGGAAGACTTTCTCAACACCACTCTCTCTATGAAACCGGCATCATCTAGTCTCTACCTGTGTGCAATGCGTAAAAAATACATTCACTAGACAGCTAGCTGTATCACCATAAAGCCTCAAGAACACAAAATCATCGTTAGTTATATTGCAACGTCTGGGCACTTTTTCAAGCAGTGCGAGAACTGTAAAAGAATGACTATAACTCGGACAATATATTTAGCAATGAATTAAATAGCGGAAGTTTATAAGCACAGAAAGCGATGGGGTTTCAAGGGATATTGCAGAATCACTTTAAATCTGCTGCGCAAATTAACTATTAATATGAACATCTTCCCTGTGCTGTCAGTAAACGAACTGCTATTTCTGAGAGCTACGGTAACTTTTTGCTCTTTCCCACGTGCTCATTATCAACAGTTGTCAAGAGCCTTAAGTCTCACTTTTAGTGGAACGGCTAAGCAGAATTTTCATTTTGGCAAGTTGGTAGACGCTCATAATTCTAAAATAGCGCAAACAGTGGTTCTCGTCGAATTCCGAAAAGTACTTCATAGAATTTCTCACAGGAAGTTTCTCATAAAATGTTTTTTTTTTCTGGGTGACTCTTTGGTAATAATGTGGAGTGAAGAATATCTCTAACAATCGGTACAACTTGTGTCACTAAACTCGGTTTCCATTACCTACAAATCGGCTCGATCCAGTGGGCATCAGGGTTCAGTAATAGGCCCCTTATTTTTCTACATTTATATATGGGCTCATCTCTTTCGCATCGAATATCAATAAAGTATTTTTCAGATGACACAATTGTTTATAGAAGCATTAATTTTTTTACTGACCAAATCGAACTCAGTAATCGTTTGGATAAAATTACCGAATGGCAGAATGATTTACAAATGAAATTGAACGCATCTAAATCCTTGTTTATGCGTATGGCCAGCAAGGACACATTACTGTTTCGTGCAGTATACAAGACACAAAATGAACTCTACTTTTAGAACTTTACTATCTAGGGACACATTTTACACTAGATTACTTCTTGTCTGTGCATATCGACAATACTTGTAACAAAGCTATGCGTAAGGTTTGGTCACTGCGATGAAAACTTCGCAGCCCCACCCACGATGTAAAACTCAAGGCGCACAAAGTGAGAGTACTCCTTCTAATCAATTATGCTAGTAATATTGGGGAGCCCTAATATCATCAAAACCTTCTGAAATTTGAGCGAGCACAAAATAAAGCACTCAGGTTTATTTTTAGCTCATATGCTGGAAGTCAGCCAGTAACCGAAGTTAGAATTAGGGATGGGCTCACAACTGTGAACCACAAAATGCAGCTTAACAGACTCGTATTCTTTTCTCGTGTCTTAAGCCTGTCACCATATATCACATTACATCACTATTGTTAGACCAGGACAAGTCATTCAAACCCATCACACCCCTAAAGTTTAGACCGAATCTTTTAAACACTCATTTTTGGTCCAAACCATTGAGCAGTGGAACAAATTGCCGAAACGTGGGGTTGAGTGCTGTTACCTTCATCCTTTTGAAAAAGCAATTGTCAATTATGTATAATAGGTAGAAACAGATTTTCACGTGTGTTTGCGAGATATGATTTGTGTTTATCGGTTGTTGATAACCTTATCAGTGTTTTATCTCAATTCCTTGCGTAAGCTTTAGAGTTTGTTTCAAAGGATCACATCCTCGGACCTATCCTTAACTGCAGCGTGTGAATGTAGCCTTCCTTTTTTATTTATTAATATATTGTTTACTTTTTATGATTTTAATTTTTTTTGTTTATACACGTGCTGTACCAAGAGCATAGGTGGATTGTTACTTTGTACTGCAATAAATAATCGCAATTCCTCTCTAAACTACGCGGAGAATATGAATAAATAAATATATGTACTTACATATAGATAATGTAAATAGAGGAATAGTTTAGCGTTATTCAATCAATTTATGTTTGAAGTAACTACCCAATACATAAAATTAACAGTATACATGCCACAGCTGATAACCAAACATAGATCTTGCCCATGTTTCATAAAAGTGAGAGCATGAATGCTCTTTACCTCCTTTTCTTTAGTCTTTTTCAAACTTAGGTACTAGGTTATTCTATACACGTGGCACATGCTGAAGCAAAAACCAATGATTTCATAGAAAAACCTGCATCTCATCTTGTCAGCTGCAGCATGCATTATTTTGAGGCGCGTGCAAGCAAAATGGCCGCGTAAAACAGAGCCAAACAATGCTCCACGTGTACATAGAGCTTATAACTCATTACATAAACCATGTCTGGACATCTTGTTCATTCGAAAGAATTGTCAATGACTGCACAAAAATTTGTGAAATTTTACTGGATGAGCTAACCCGAACTCACAACAATGCAAACATAAAATTTTCATTATTCATTGCACACTAGTAAATGTTACGACTTTTGTTTTGCAGGGAAACCGCTTTTAGAGCGTCAGCTCTACTATTTAGGTGCCTGAAATTAGGATTTCCGCAATACAAGGATATTTCAGCCATAGTTTCATACGGCAACCCAGTGTGACCGTAGCATAGCACCAACTTTTATATTCGACGCGGCGAAGATGCAACCACAGCACATGATTACACGAGAATTGCATATAAAAAACGGACGCCTGTGGGCTGTGCGCAAGTGCAGCAATTCACGAGTGCCACGGTGCACCCAGCACTGCAATGGTGCTGACCAGGCACCTGTTCTTTGTCGTGCAAACTTTGCTGGGAACCGCCGCTTTATCAACGACTTGCAACTTCCACTGTACACATCTCCATATCAGCATCGATTGCATGAGGTCGTGCGAACCATCAAACACTCATAATCATCATCATCAGCCTGACTATACCACTTCAGGGCGAAGGCCTCTCCCATATTTCTCCACTTAACCCGGTTCTGTGCTAGCTGCATCCACTTGCCCCTGCGAACTTCTTATTCTGATCCGCCCACCTAACGTTCTGCCGCCCCCTGCTACAGAATTCCTTTCCTTGGAATCCAGTTTGTTATCCTAAGCGACGATCAGTTATCCTCTCTTCGCACTACATGTCCTGCCCATGTCCATTTCTTCTTAATTTCCACTAGAATGTCGGTAACTTGAGTTATTTCTCTTACCCACTCTGCACGCTTCCTATCTCTCAATGTTACCCCTACCAGTTTTCGTTCCATTGCCCTCTGAGTTGTCCTCAACTTAAGTAGAACTCTCTTGGTTAGCCTCCACGTTTCAACGCCATAGGTGAGTACAGGTAAGATGCAACTGTTATAGTTGCCTCTTTAGCGATACCGGTAAGCTGCTAGTCATAATCTGCGAGTGCTTGCCAAATGCGCTCCATCCCAATCTTGTTCTTCTTGTTATTTCCTTTTCATGGTCCGGATCTGCAGTTACTACCTGTCCTAAGTAGACATATTCGCCTACTACTTCCGGTACTTCGCAACCTAATGTAAACTGCTGTTCCTTCCCGAGGCTGTTGAACATTACCTTAGTCTTCTGCATACTGATTTTCAAGCCTACCTTTCTACGTTTCCTGTCTGGGTCATCCATCATTTTTAGCGCTTCATCCCCCGAGTTGCTTAGCAAGGCAACGTCATCAGCAAATCGCCGATTACTGAGGTATTCTCCATCTATAATTATTCCTAACTGGTCCCATTCCAAGTCTCTGAATACTTCCTCTACGCAAGCTGTGAATAGTACTGGGGAAATTGTGTCTCCTTGCCTAACACCTTTCTTTATGGGAATTTTGTTACTTCTTTATGCAGAACTATGGTTGCTGTGCAGCCACTATATATATCTTCCAGCACTTTAACGTACGGCTCGTCTACCCCCTGTTTTCGCAATGCCTGCATCACCGCCGAGGTTTCAACTGAGTCAAATGCTTTTTCGTAATCAATGAATGCTATGTATAAGGGCTGGTTATAGTCCGAGCATTTTTCTATCACCTGATTGATGGTATGGATATGATAGATAGTAGAGTACCGTTTCCGAAACCCTGCTTGATCCTTTGCTTGATTGAAGTCTAAGGTTGTCCTGATTCTATTAGCGATTACCTCAGTAAATGCCTTATCGTAACAGACAGTAAGCCATCAAACACTTTGCACCGTCAACTCCTCTGGCTCTGACCTTCTGGCGACACCTTAACGTCAGCGCCGCTTGACATCATAAATAGCCACACCGAGAAAAGGAACCCTCTGCTTCTTCTATATCAGTGGCACAGTGGACCCCGCACCGCAGCGAAGATGTCCTGTCACTTGTTCTTTGTTGTGCAGATTGGTCCTTTTATGAAGTTTAACAGCGTTCATAGTGACAACCTTTGCACTGCGGTTCTGCCATCCCCATAGCACTGTGTCAGTGTTGCTTACGAGTGTTTTCTGATGTTTAAGCTAGTTCTGTGTGGGGACGCAGAAACAAATCCAGCACTAGCGCAAAGGGCGTTGTACGAAGAATTACTTGAAGGCCAAAAACTATTCTTTATAAGTGAATGACATGAAAACACAGCTATGCAGCATAAACAATGTATGTACTTGCAACCCTGCAAGGTATAGTAAAAGAGATGCACACTAAACTACATAAGTCTTCGACATCCGAGTTTTATGTCGGTCAAAAGTAAAAAATATTTACATCTTCAGAATAAGCCATGACCTTCAGACAAAGAAGCTATATTGAAAACCGTAGCAGGCATTCCAACCTGGTTATATATGAAATTAAGGACGCGGCTGGCGACACAAAATTTACTATAACCGAAAATGTAGCAATGAGGTATTTCAGGAGAAGCTGTTCGTGAAATGTGAATCAATTGGCCAAATACGGACTGGAAAAAACAAGGAAAACAGTCCGATAATTTTTTACCTTCATAATTACCACATAAAGAAGGCGATTTTTGCAAACTGCAAGACACTAAAAGGGTCTCACATTTACACCTAGAATGATTACTTTTCATTCACATTAACAAAACGAGAACTTATCTGGGAAATTTAAAAAGAACAAAGCGACCTTAATATAAAAGCTTCACTGATCCAATGTAAGCCTAAATTTGCTAAAAACACTTTTTATTAGGATGAAAGAGTAAACAAATGTAAGCAAATTTCCCAAAGAACGTCTCCTGGGGTGGAAATGCCGAGCGAGTCCTCAGACACAGATTTCATGACAGACTGAAGGACCTGTTAAGGAGTTCAGACTTATCAATATTGTTGATAAGATGGACAGTGGCGCGAGAGGAGCCCTCGCGCTAGGCCAGACATTAAATCATCATTCATCCTGTCGTCACGTTGGGCCATCTTCTATACTTGCAGCCACCTAACACTTTGATTGGAGGTGCGGGGTACGTCATCCCCGTTCTCGCCTTATAGCATCGACCGAGGGCCCTGGCACATCGCCGAGCAGCTTAGCCATAGCCCTTCCTGCTCAGACCCCACCAACTACCGCCGCCCAGCCCCCAGCCCGAATCTAAAGACAAGAACAGACAGATCAACCTGAACCGAGACGAAGGACCCGAAATACCCGAAGGACCCAAAGGAACCGGACATGTACAGGGTCGTCCACTTTAAGTGCGAACACGGCTCCGCGTGGCCGCGCTCCGCGAAGCGCCAGCGGATCCGGCGCGTTCGCGCATCGAAGCAAAGCCGCGCAGGCGCACAGGGGCCCAGGGGAGGAGCTTCGTGTCGTCTGCTACAGCGCTGGCGCGCACCTCGCTTGCATTGCTGGAAAACAGACGACACGAAGCTCCTCCCCCGGGCCCCTGTGCGCCTGCGCGGCTTTGCTTCGATGCGCGAACGCGCCGGATCCGCTGGCGCTCCGCGGAGCGCGGTCACGCGGAGCCGTGTTCGCACTTAGAGTGGACGACCCTGTACAAGCATCCCCCTCCCACCGCCAGACGTGACCTCAACCATAGACTCTGGTGACGGGTGGTGAAATAGCTCCAGGGGAGACGGATCACCCAAGCATCATCGTATTCATCGTCACCGTGATTGCAAGCGCATCATTCGCTTCTATCTTTTGTTGAACGTCACTATCGACTTCAACGAACCGATCGGGACGATCGCTCGGTGGCCCCGGGAAGTGTTTCGAAGAAGATCGGCAGTGGCGCGAGAGCCGTCTTTGTTTGCTGCCCGCAATGCCCGCAGTATCAGAAATACAACTGATGCGTTAGAAGCATGATCCTCCCATTACTGTATTAACGCAGACTTGGCTAAATGAAAAAATAGGTGACGATTATTTCTGTCTCTCTATACTGTTTTGCGATAAGACAGATGCACTAGATTTGGTGGCGTAGCCATCTTTATCAAAAATAGCATATCTGTCTATCTGTTGGAAAATAGTTTTGACATTCAGTGTTTGGGCGGCAAAGTAAGCTCTTGGGGACACAACTTCATTGTTTACGGTATCTACAGGACACCCTATATTATTACTAAAAAAAAAGAGCACTGCAGAATCTGCGTTGGAGTGATGCGGAAGCACGGAGGCTGCCGTTGGTTGCTCAATTCACTTCTAATTTACCCATTTTTGTATTTGGTACTTTCAAATTTTGTGCCATTTATTTCCTATTCCTTTTTTCGGCTCTCCTTCCGGTTGCGTGACCCCCCCCATCTCATTCTCTACTTCACATAAATTCACTTCTTGTTTATTTGTTTTAGTATTTGGTACTTTCAAACTGCGTGCCAGTTACTTCCTACACCCTTTTTCGGCTGTACTTCTGGTTGCGGGACGTCGCATCCTTGACTTCACCCTAATTTACTGCTTTAATTAACTACTTTAATCTTTGGTAATTTCCAAATTGAATATCAATCCCTTCCTATGTCTTTTTTTGGCTCTACTTCTGGTTGCGTGACGTCACATCCTCGACGTCACAATATTTGACGAGACTTTGCAAGGCGATTGCCCGGGCTACGGAGCTTCTGTGGAATACCGGTTTTTCAACGGTAGGCCCAATTTTTGGATTTTATCACCACCCTTGAGTCGCCTCGTGGGAGCGGAGCGCTAAGCCTAGCGCTAGGCCTAACGTCGCAACGTGGTCGGGGCTACCCGACGCGCGTTAGACGCCGAGACCGGCCAAGATGGTCACAGAAGAAAAGGAACAAGAACTGGAATGCGTCGATATGACGGCGCCAGAAGATGAGGCTGATAAGCCGGCCTTTCAAACCGGCTGGTTTCGACGAGAAGGCAAAAGATACGTGTCGGAGGAAGATGGAACGCAAGGGCTAACCAGTCAAGGCAAGTTCAAGCCCAAACTGAGAAAAAGGCTAGCGAAGAGAGCGGTGGAGAGGAAAATGATTAATCTACCAAGCGGCGCTATAAAGCTGCTCCTCAGACCGAGGGGCGGCATCACGGTGAATTGTGGAAACATAGAAGAAGCAGAAGTTGCTGGCACGCTAGCGCAAGAAGCTGGAGTCGACCTCAAGGTACTCATGAGAGAGGACGTGGTCTCAATTATTATGACACAACAAACCATCCTCGTAGCGTCAGCAAACGAGGAAAGGGCAGTGAAGTACCAAGGAGCCAAGAAACTGGTGATCAGAGGGAAGACCGTGGAGGTGAACAACCATGCACCGATGCCGGAAGACGCCGGAAAAGGAGTCATCCACGGAATTCCCATGACCATGAGCATGGAACTGATCAGAGAGACGCTGGATTGCGACGGTTACCCACCGATATTAGGCGCACGGAGACTCGGGGACTCCGGCTCGCTGCTGATTCTATTCGAGGGGAGCGAGGTGCCTGACATGATAAAGTGCTTGGGGTCATTTAAAAGATGCTGGAGATACAAGAAGCTGGAGGTGTGTGTGTGACGTGTGGCCGACTCGGACACAGAGCCGGCGTATGCCCGGACCGGACGAAAATAAAGTGTTGCGGCTGTGGGAAAGAAGACCCGGAGCAAGGACACACGTGTACCCCCGTATGCCAACTATGCGGGGGAGACCACATGCTGGGCGACAGCAAGTGCAGAAAAATATACAGGAAGCCATTCGTGCCGACGAACAGACTGGAAGATGAAAAAGGCGATGCTACGCTACCCAAGAGTGGGCCCAAAGGAGGGCCTGCATCTGGAAGGAGACCCAACTCCGGGAAACCCAACCCCCGGCCGAGCGTGGTACTTGCGGACGACAAGGAGTTCCCGTGCCTACCCTCCAGGGAGGACTTGCGACTACCCAAGACGGGGCACCAAACGGCAGCGGTAAGCTACGCGAGCAAGGCCTCCCAGGCTAGCCCAGAAACTATAGCGCTAAAAAAAGAAAACGCAGAGCTAAAAACAAAAATAGAAAAACAGGAAGCCGATATAAAAAGGCAAGGATCAGAAATTGCGGAGCTAAGAAAAATGATGGCAGAACTTACCAATAACAGATCTAGACCAGAAACGCCTCCTGTTCACGTTGCGGTAATACAAAAACCAGCAGAGGCGAAACAGGTAACAGAAAATGGGGAAGAAAAAATGGACGCGGAGGTAACTAAACCCCGCCAGTAAAACGGAAGGCGGCCGAGTCAGACCCTCTCTTGGTACTCGAAAGGAAACTAACAAGCAGATTCGGCAGCAAAATTGAAAAGCTAGAAACGCGAGTAGAAGAACTAAGCACGCGGTTTACACAGCTAGAGGGACGAATAGATGCACAAATGCAAGAAATTAATAACAGGTTTATCGCCTTGGGCGACATAAAGGGGTCGATAGACCAAATCCTTGTGGCGCTAAGCGGCATCGCTGATAGGACGACGAAACTAGAACAAATAGTATACTCCAACAATGGACACGAACCGAAATAAGAAAGAGAACGCTACCATATGGCAATGGAATTGCCGGGGGTACCGACGCAAAAGGGTACTACTGCAGCAGCACCTAGAAAATCTAGACGACAAACCGATTGCTATAGCACTGCAGGAGACCGGAGGTTATCAAGTCAAATTGACCGGATACCAAAGTTTTTGCAGAAATCAGGGAGAAAAATGCAGGGTGGCCACGCTGGTCAAGAGAAATATAGCAACCTTAGAGCACGATGTTAGCACTGGAAGCATAGAAGCCGTCTTGGTAGAAATGATAACAGGGCGGAAGAAAGCAAAAAGTATCTTTTTGCTTAACATTTATAGCAGCCCAAGACAAAAGAAAACCAAATTCGGAACAACAATCAGCTAAGCTCATCTCTAAAAAACACAAATTCATTGTCGCAGTTCGTAACCCAACTAGAGTTAATCACAAGAGACCATTAATGCTTCTTACTTTTATTCCCGGTTGCCTTTACACGTTACTAACAATTCATAGGAATAATATGGGGTACACCGACTATTGTTATCTTTTTATTTTGTTTGTTTGTTTTGTATGAAATGCTGCCATACTGTTGCAAGTATTGTTCGGTTGTTTTTCTCAAAAATTGTATGCTTTGTTGTCCGCATTTATTGGAACTGTTTAGAATTCTTTCATTTCTTTTATATTGTATGCTTGTAACATAACATGTGTTTTGCCCGTCTGCTAGGCTCTCGATTGAGAGCGGCAGTATTGTTAAATAAATAAATATTCAAGAAAGCCATCAAATTGGCCGGGTTGAACCCGCTGGTGATAGTGGGAGACTTCAATGCGGCGCATCAAGAGTGGGGGTATGTAAGGCAGGACCTAAAAGGTAGACTTATCCTGGAAGAGTCCCAAACTCTTGGCTTAACCTTACACACAGACCCGTGTGCGCCCACTAGAGTCGGCGGCAGTGTAACCAGAGACACGGCGCCAGACCTCACTTTCAGTAAAAGTGCTAGTAAAGTCGAGTGGATCAACACCATGGAGAACCTGGGCAGTGATCACTACATAATAGCTACCAAAGTGGGAGAAGGGGTGAAACTGAGGAAGATCAAAAAGAACAAAATAACGGAGTGGGATAAATTCCGAGCAATTCGGGGAGACCACGGAAATGAAGAAATTGAGGATATAAATACCTGGGCTAAACAGCTTAGAGAGGATGCTAAGAGCGTGGAAATGGCTGCCGAAGGGGAAGACACGCCCGAAATAATGGACAGCAAACTAATGAGTATGTGGAAGGAGGAGAGACTTGGAAAAAAACTGAAATCCCAAAAATGGAACAGAAACCTAAGAAGAACGCTAGCCAGGCATATGAAAGACATGGAAACCTACGCGATAAAACTTAACGAGCAAAACTGGTGCAGCACGTGTGACAAAATGGATAGGAATATGAGCTTAGCCAAAACGTGGAATCTACTGAGGCACCTCCTAGACTCGAACAAATCAAAACAGACAGCTAGCATCAACCAAGTGAAGGCGAGACACGCTTTCCATGGGACGGATAAGCAACTAATGGAGAGACTCAAAGAAATATACATAGGAGAAACAACAGAAATTAAACAAGCGGAATATGGGGGTCCAGAGAATGGCAAACTAGATGCAGATATCACGGTAGCAGAAGTCAAAGCAGCTATTGCGGGGTTAAGAACTCGCTCGGCCTCTGGACCAGATAAGATATCAAATGTCATGCTTAGAAATCTAGATGAAGGATCGGTGGAAGCAATCACACGATACATAAACAAAGTATGGAAAGAAAGTAAATTACCGGACGAATGGAAAAAGGCACAAGTGATTCTCATTCCTAAGCCGGGGAAAGAACCAAAGTTAGAAAACCTAAGACCAATCTCTCTGACATCGTGTGTGGGGAACACGTAGTGCAAGCGAGATTAACAAAATACATGGAGGATGAAAACCTATGGCCACATGAGATGGTAGGGTTCAGACCTAAGCTCAGCACGCAGGACATAGTGCTCAGACTAAGACATGATATCATAGACAAGAAAGGGCTAGACACTAAGGTGATCCTAGGCCTAGACCTCACGAAGGCCTTCGATAATATCAGACATGACGCGGTACTAAAGGTCTTGAGGAGGTAAACGTAGGCAAAAGAACATACAATTACATTAACAACTTTCTTCAGGGCAGAAGGGCGGTGAATAAATTTCAGGACGCAGAGTCTCCCAGCATGAGGCTAGGCAGCAAAGGAACTCCTCAAGGTGCCGTGTTATCTCCATTTCTATTTAACATAGCAATGAGAGGCCTCCCAGCTAAGCTGAATGAGATCTCTGGAATAAAGTTCAGTATGTATGCTGACGATATAAACATCTGGATGAACAATGGAAGTGATGCAGAAATTGAGTGGAGCTTGCAGAGAGCTGCAGACGCCGTGGTGAAGTATGCAGCCGACAGAGGACTAACATGCTCACCACAAAAGTCGGAGCTCTTTAGGTACAACACCAACAGCAGAGACAAAAAGCCAATAAACACCAAAGTGGTAGTAGAGGGCCTAGAGGTGCCGCAGGTCGAAGAGATGAGGGTCCTGGGTATGGTTATCAATCATAAAGGCAACAATACCAATACCATAAAGAAATTAGCAACATGTGCGGATCAAGTGCAAGGCATATTCAGAAGGATAGCAGTAAAAGGGAGAGGCCTAAAAGAGAGAAGCCTCCTAAGAATATCACAGGCGTACATAACAAGCAGAATCTGCTATGCAACGCCGTACTTAAATATGAACAAAGAGAACATAGATAAACTAGACAGGATACTGAGGAAATGTGCCAAGAGGGCTCTGGGACTTCCCATATCCACATCAACGGAACGTCTTGAGAAAATGGGTATCCACAACAGATGGGCCGATCTAGCTGAGGGAGTTAGAATAGCTCAGCTGGAGCGACTTAGCCAATCTGAAACAGGAAGAAAAATACTAGAATGGATAGACATCAAACCGGGATACACTGCCCATAAGACAGTGAATATCCCGGAAGAGATAAGAGCCAGGATACGCGTCCCGCCTATGCTAAAAAATATGCACCCCGAATATAACAAAGAGAGGCGCGGGCGTAGAGCCAGAGCCTACGAGAAAAGAATGGGAGAACAACCAGCAGAACAAGTGGCCTACGTAGATGCTGCATGTGGACGGCAAGGAGCAGCCGTATCCGCAGTAGTCGACGGAACAGGAGCACCTGTAGTATCGGCTTCAAGCCGCACGAGAGACGCCAATGCGGCGGAGGAATTGGCAGTAGCGCTCGCTTGTGTCGGTACCAAGGCTAAATTCATACTATGCGATAGCAAAAATGCGGTCAGAAAATTTGGGAAGGGAAGAATATCAGAAGAAGCTAAACGAGTCCTCGAATCGAGGCCGCTTGAGCGCAACGTGGAAATTATATGGATACCAGCACATGAATCCATCGCAGGGAATGAGGCTGCTCACGAGTTTGCCCGAGCTCTCTATCACCGGGCAGCTGCCGAGCAGGCCTCTTGCATGGATGTAAAAGATAGCCTAATCTCGTATGAAGAGGTTACAGAGCACTATAAACAAAGCAGAAGGGTCTATCCGCCGCCAGACCATTCCCTCGGAAACGAGGAGGCAATTGCATGGAGGAGGCTACAAGGTGGCAATCATATTAGTCCCTTTTGTGTATATGCAACAATTTCAAAAGATGAAAAGGATCTACATTGCATAACATGTGGGAGATGGGGCACTCTAGATCATATTATTTGGGAATGTAACAACAGCCCAGGAGCTAAAGAAAATATAGATAGAGACGCCTGGGAGACCCTGCTGCGAAGCGAGGACCCCGCTCAGCAGCAGCAAGCCATCCGCCTGGCGGCTGAGGCCGTGAAGCAACAATGTATATTCACCAGACCTTAGTTTGCGAGGCTCCTGAGTAAGGCTCCATCAGGCCTGCGTGCCGGGGAGTCCGAAACGGAGCTTCTTCTCGGCGGTAATAAAGGTTTTTCAACAACAACAATATTTTAACTTCTTGTTTCCCCTTTTTTTTGGTCTTCGGTACTTTCAAATTGCGCGCCACACCCTTCCTATACCCTTTTTAGCTGTTCTCAAAAATAACAACTGCATTGGACCACTTTAGATTTTTGCCTGCAATTAATTATCTAATCAACTCATTGACCTAAATATGTTTCGCGGCAACAAGACCTCAGCCTCTATCAACTGACACCACTCATTAACCTGTACCGCTTATCGATTACCCGCAACTGCTGCGGACAGAAATCTGTGAACATAGCTAAACAACGCTTTCGCGTTAAAATAATAATAATTGGTTCACAGGAAGGGGAAGGCGTTGTACCTGTTGCACTTGTTTCTGTGGACACCTGAACGGCACCGTAAGGGAGGGAAGGAAGGTGGTAGTGAAAGTGGAAAGAGAGAAACAGGAGCCGCAGTGGAGGGCTACGGAGTAATTTCGACCACCGGGGTATCTTTAATGTGCGCTAACAACAGGGGGGCTGTTCCTGGCCCTACGGGGTGGGATGGTAGGTCAACGCCGCTTGCGGCGTGGGCTAGCGAGCTTCCGAATGTTATCTGTTTTAGGCCGTCATTGCACCCGCCACTGCTTCGGTGGTGGGCGAGCTGTTGTGGCGCGCGTCTTTCTCTCCTTCTTTTATTTCGAAAGCGCAACTGCTAGCACTTTTCTGCCGTCGGTGGAGGTCGTTGATGATGACTTTATTTTCCACAACTTTATTTTTCATTCACCAGCATAAGCTAGCGACGGCCACGCTTGACAAGCTAAAAAGGTGGGAGACCAGGTGGGCCGAATAGTCCGTAGAGTCTCAAAATAAAAAAGCGGGAGTGAGAAGCAAAGATGCTCTACGGCTGGCCAAGGCCTTTGTAACAAGCAGATACCTGTACTCGACCCCCTATCTCCATCTCAAGAAACACGACGAGAACATCATCGAGGTGACCACGCGCAAAATAGCGAAGGTCCTCGACTTCCCTATAACCACGTCGAACCTGAGACTCCAAGGTCTGGGTATGACGAACTCGTTCGAGGAGCTGAGAGAAGCCCACCTGATGAGTCAATACACGCGACTATCGCAGACAGCATCGGGGCGTCGCCCATTAACCCGTCTACACATACAACACGCGACTGTAACCGAGGAAAGAGTAAGGCTTCCTCAGGAGTGGCGATACGCCCTGCACGTAAAACCACTCCCCACTGATATGTCCAAGGACTATGACGAGGGCAGGCGCATGGCCAAGGCAGAGGCCTTAGCTCATCACTACGAAGGGAAACCCGGACTGTATATGTGGACGCGTCCAGCCCGCACCAAGGAGGGTGGTACACGGCGGCAGTGATCCACAAGTCCAAAACGGTAAACGGGCTCACATTTAAAGCCCGAAGCGTAACACAGGCAGAGGAGGTCGCCATCGCGTTAGCAGCAACACACTCTGATTCTAAAACAATCGTAACGGACTCGCGAGGGGCGTGTAGGAACTTTCAACAGGGCTGGGTCCCGTACCTGACCTACCGGCTACTAGAAAAGAGCTCGGACCTGGCCTACCAACTGCTGCAAAACAGCTCGTACGTGCAAAGTGCATCCCGCCGCTTCATAGTCTGGGCTCCGGCCCATTCTGGGCTAGAAGGAAACGAGGCAGCAGATGAAGCCGCCCGCGAGCTTTCTAACCGGGCAACCTCGTCTCTTTCCTCCTCAGAAGAATTTACACCAGCCTACACTTTCAGAGAAAGTACGCAGCTGTACCAAAACAGACACAATATTTACCCCCACCCATGTAAAGGGTTAACAAGAGCGGATAAACGCGTGTTTCTTCGCCTCCTTACGAATACCATGATGCGCCCGGCGTCACGTAAACACTTTGACAGTGCCTTCTCCGGGGAGTGCCCGGCCTGCGGGGAAATGTCCTCGGACTTTTTCCATATGGTGTGGGCGTGCCCCTCCAAACCTGCCTTTGCACCTAACCAAAACACCACCCGGGAGGAATGGGAGGCGACCCTACTCGCCTGCTCCGACCTGAAAGCCCAAAAGGCCTTGGTCAAAAGAGCAATGGCGGCAGCGGAAGCCACTGGGGTCCCGTACTAGGGACTCCACCTAGTGTTTGTGAGGGGAAGGGCACTAAGCCTGACCCCAGAGCAACCTTCATGTAACTCCATATTTTATTAAACGTTTTCACCACCACCACCACCGCTCCTCAATGCTCGCATCACTACCCTGGTTATCCCAGGGATTGATGTCATCCGCATAAATACTGAAATTTAGCCCCTTTATGATCCTCAGAGCTTCTGGGAGGCCCCTCATCGCCACGTTGAAAAGGAACGGGGAGAGAATCGAGCCCTGCGGCGTCCCCCTGCTCCCTAACTTCACTTTGGGTTACTGAATGTCTTGAAACTTTATGCAGGCAGTTCTGTTTGACAAGAAGTCCTTGATGTACTCATATGTTCGTTCACCTACTCCGATTTCTTGGAGACCGTGGAGGATCGCTTCGTGTTTAACTTCGTCAAACGCCTTTGTCAAGTCCAGGCCGAGAATCACTTTGGCATCTCTAGAACGGGAGTCGATTATGTCGTATTTGAGTCGGAGTATCACGTCCTGCGTGCTCAAACCCGGTCGAAAGCCGACCATTTCGTGCGGCCACAGGTCGTGTTTCTCCATAAAGCGCGTCAGTTGTATCTGGACTACATGCTTCATCAATTTTCCCATGCATGAGGTTAGAAAAATAGGTCTTAAATTTTCTAGTTTCGGGGGTTCGCCCGGTTTTGGGATTAGAATTACGTTTGCCGACTTCCACTGCCGAGGCCCTTTAGTCCAAATTTCTTGGATATACTCCGTAAGTAGGAAAAAAGCAGGCAGGAGACAAGGCAGTAGGTGACTATGGCATTGGTTCTAGGAATAGCAGGGGGGAGTTACTAGTTGAGTTTGCAGAGCGCAATAACTTACGAATCATGAATACCTTCTTCAGCAAACGGAAGCACCGGAAATGGACGCGGAAAAGTCCGAACGGGGAAGCTAAAAATGAAGTCAACTTCATAATGTGTTCAACCCACGCCATTATGTAAGATTTAGAGGTAATCGGGAAAGTGCGATGCAGTTACCACTAGATGATGAGGTCCCGAATTAGCCTAAATCTGAAGAAGGAACGCCACAGATTAGTAAGAAAGAAACCCATTAACGAATTAGCGGTGAGGGGTAGGGCAGAAGAGTTCAGGATCTCGCTACAGAATAGGTATTCAGCTCTAACCGAGGATGGCGACATTACCCTAGAAGCAAGGAACAATAATTTCCGAGATATCATTACTGAGTGCGCGGGAGAAGTAGGTACGTAATGGAAGCTCACTAGTACCTCAGTTGTGGCTTTGTTGCTATTCCATTTAATACTGGAAGGCTTCATATAAACAATATTTTCTTTTTAGCGCGCGTTTGCTGTTATAAAGCGGATGCTGTCCAATGCTTTGAATGTTTTATTCTTTGATTTTTGTTTTTATATAAAAGGACATGTCATAGGCAGGTGTTCTATAGTGCCTTTATCTGCCCTCCTGAAAGCGGATATGCATTGTATGGGAAACTCAGCAATAGAAAAAAATATCTAGCGTACGTTTAAGGTTGTGCACTCCACAATGTCCGCACCTACTTATGATGACTATGTTATCGAGAGCATATACGAAGACGTAAGATCAGTGAAAAGGGAAGTAAAAATACAATAATATATAGACCCTCTCAAAACGTTGTTGTGGGAGCTGCCACATTTAATACTGGGCTCTGCTCCTAGCACAGGAAATGTAGAGGATTCTATCTGCCACCCCCCCTCCCCCCTAAAGCCCAACCAAACCGGTTCCGCCGAGGCTCGTGAAAAGGTCTATAGGCGGGCGACTTCAACACCAATGCAGGCAAGAAGCAGGATAGAGACTAGACATTCGGGGACTCTGACTCTATATATATTTGCGGGGAGGTGGTAATATAAGACTTCGCGAAGCTCAAGAATTTACGAAATATAAATATCTTCAACAAAAGCAGGAAAGCAAAGTGAGCACGGAAAGCCTGAATGCCGAGGCTGAAATCGAAACATATTCATAACGAGCTCTATCCGTGACATTGCGCAGGATGTATCGGTGAACGAAAAGGTGCGGTCCGCTAAGCATATAATAGTAAGGTTACCAGTTAGCCTAGAATGGGAGGGAACCAAGCACCCAAGTAAGCAAGAAACATTAGACCAATTAGGTACGACAGGAAAAATGCAAGTATATAGGACCTCGCTGAATAATAAATATTCAACTTTAAGCGAGGAAGATTACCTTATTGCAGATGCAATATGCGATAACTTCAAATATATGCATGTTACTGAGAACTCGATAGAAGTCGGCGATAGGACCTTTAAACGGCGTAGTAGTAATGCAGCCTAGGAGGCTGAAAAATCTCTTTGTGAAATGCCAAAGCATGAAATCCTCCAGATCAGCAGACAAAATGATGCTGGAAGAAATATCATCGCTAACCTATTTTCTGAAAGCATCCAAAACAGAGAACCATAATGTATAGAGTGGAGCATGTCCTGAAGTACGGCGGCAGCCTAAAAATATTGAAAACGAAACTGAGCACAGACAAATATAAGTCTATGCACTTAAATAAGGCGCGCAGTGTCCTTACGAGTATCAATGGGATATCAATGTTGCCGACGAGCTCCATACTGATGAGTACAGTATCCGAAGTACTGCCTGGATATAATAAGAATCGCAGTACAACAGTGAACCGGACGTCCAAGCCGTAACGAAGTACAAAATAAAAGAAGCATTAAAAATATATAAACATGCAGGAAAGAGTTCAGGAGCATCAGGTAGTAGCAAATTTGTTAAAATTGGGTACTTGTACTGGAAAACCTGGCAGCGCTGGATGTGTAATACCTCATGAACTCGAGAGTTCAGGAGTCAATCAAGAACGCAAACATCATCTTAACTTGTAATAAAGGAGACATAAGGCCTTAAACTGTAACAGGCAGATCAGGTTACATTTTATTACAAGTAAGGTATACATACACTAGGGCAGTGGCTGGTAGAACCAGTCTAATCGTAAGCTTTATTTACTCATTAATACTACCAAACAGCATTTCATAAAGTATATTTTAGAATGAATCATATCCCGATTTATGTAGGAGGAATATTACCAAACTGAATGCATTGCACTCACAGATTGCGAAGCAGCCTTTTATTCAATTCTACGATTAGGAGCCACTCAGTCATTGCACAATTAGTGTACATTCTGCAGTACATGCGCCTACATAATAATATCAATCCCGGCTGCACAGTATCCAACTTCCTCCCAAAGTATGCAATGAAATTATTCAAAATGAAAAGTTCATGCAATGAGACACGATCTACCAGTGCTATTCTCCATTTCGTTATAGGATGTAACCTGAAAACTAATTTGAACAGTTAGATATAAGGGTTGATAGCGAATACCACAGTAAAATTCCTTTATTGACTCATTCATTGGTAATTCAGCGGACACGTCTATGTAAGAATAAAGAGCAATATAGCCAGACCATGTGGAGTGCTCGCCTGAAAATTATTACGCAAAGACCTAAGCAGCCTTCGACCGCTTCAAAGAGGAGCAGCAGCTTACGCTATGTAATACGTCGGCTTGAAGATCAAGTGCTGCGGATGTCAACCAGAAGGAGTTTTAAACTTTTTTTTTTACATAGTGTATGAAATGTTTGTATAATTCATTCATTTCTAGTTGTGTGTCGAAAAATTGAAAGCAAGAGCCTCGCCATGGCATCCTAATACACGCATTCTCGCGTAGAGCCCATAGGTATCCTTTCAAATTCTCTAAGAGGCCAAACACTTCGCTACTTAAAAATGGGGGATACAATGGACACTAACCCCCAAAAACTTTACCGAAGAGCAATGGCGAGCCAGAAGTCGAGCTTGAGTTTGGAATATCGGCATTGTCGGGTTGGCCAGAATGGGGGGTTGGCTCGGGTACACAGCTTTCCGCATTGAGGAGGCTATACACCCAGGAAGAACTTTTCGAGCCTGCGCTGCACGAATGAAACTTTATATATCACTGTACTTTTATATTGCTTCTCAGTGTTTAGGATGAAACGTACACAATACTGAAAACTTCACTTACTACCAAATGAGCAGTCATGTTCTCAACAGCACCCCAAATTGTGCGTATACTGCAATATAACCTCGATACAAACCATACTCAGAGGACCTCAGAAAAACGAGACCTGTAGCCAAGGTCGTTTGTAACAAAGGATTCTAAACAGACTGCGGATTTGGAGTACATCTGCACATTGTGCATCAGTGTGTAAGTGCGCCTACACACATTCGTACCTTTTAACAAGGAATTGTTCAAAGCCACCTAAAATTTCCTTGATAGTTGTCTTTTTTTGAGTGCAGAGTGTATCAGCTCCTATACAACTTCCTACATGTAAAACAGTTCGTGTTGCAAGCTTCCTTTTGATCTTTATACTTTAAGAGCTCTCAGATTCTCGTCAGCCCTAAATGGTAACAGTTTTTCCTCTTTCCGCATTCGTTATTTTTCCCCGCTCAACCTATATCGGAAATGCACCTTTACTTTCTCAAGGACTGCAGAATCTGAGAGGTCCTTCGGCACACCTGGCCCGCATCTGCATAAACAAAGTTCTCAAAAACTTCTCGCACCACTGCAGTACCTTGGGTATTCGCCCAAGCTTCAGCTTCAATGAAGCTTTGCTCAGCATTCATATACAGCCGCTCGTCCGCAGTCCATGCTTTTATAAGGCTGCTTTTTGTATAAACATTCCTCCGAACATTACTGCCCAGTCCGTTCAAAACGGCTGAAATCACATCAGCGACAAGCCTCACGTCAACAGCTGCTGCACAATCTTGCTGTATTTCGGACAGTAGAGGTTCTACCACTCTTCCTCTGGGCTGCAACTTGATTGATTGTACCAGTCTTTGGTTTAATGGTTGAAGATGGGAAGTAGAGTTTGAAACAAACAATAACTTTGTCGCTTTGAGCACACGTAGATGGTTGTGGCAATAGCCATTATCCGGAAAAGCAAGCGTATTATGATGCTGTGATTTGTTTCTTTTATTACTAAAATACAAATATATAGATATCTATCCCACCATCGGCGCGTTATTTTTCCTTCTGCTATGCATTTAACGCTCTTTATTCCAATAATCACCCTAAGACACATTCCCGTAAATGTCAACAGTATAAACATAAACATTAAAAAAATAACCAACGTTTGTTTTGTGCTCGCAGACTGATCACTCTGTTCGCTCCTAGTATATATATATATATATATATATATATATATATATATATATATATATATATATATATATATACACATACATATATATCTGGTAATTGTACCGCGTAATGCGTTTAGGTCCAGAATAAGAACAGCAGGTGCAATAAACTCCGAAGCATTTATTTGTGACCAGATATTAGGAAAACGAATTTCAGTCCAAATGAGTACATTATCTGATAATGGAAGCACATCTGGCAGATTCGTCTTTTGGGTTTTCTTGTCCCGCTATGTCTGTAATGAAAATGCTTTTTCCTTTATACAAGGAAGGGCGAACATAGTGCATTGAAACGTCAAATTGTCAGGCTACTTTGTCATAAAATGTGATTCCTAACATAAATGATGAAAACATTGAATACGTCCTATTATATATTGTATTTTTATGCTGCAGTGCGTCATAACGAAAAGCCATAAAAATGTTTTCGCTTTTACCATTTACGTCAGCGCAGTTTCTTCATGGACAGAGAAAAATACCAAGGCCAAAACGTGACGCTTTCGCTAGATATGTAAGCAGTTGTATTACTTTTTTGACTCGATTTATTTAAGTGCAGTTAGCAATCAGTTTGTTTTAGTATTTGTAGCGCAATTTGCATGAGCGCGAGAATTAAAGCCATGTAAATTTCTAATCGACTAAACATGGCAACAACTGTTATACAAATCATCTGTAATAGTAATTTAGGGCAACATCTAATGCAAATAAAGGTTGGAAATAATGATTACGCAATTGCACGCACGCCTTCTAGCCCCATTGCGGCCGATGTGGGACCTACAGCGGTTTTTGTGTGGGCAGCCCCAATTGGGCTGGGTGTTGGTTTTAAACCTAAAGCCCACTTGCTGTTGCATGTGCCTTCAAGTTCCCCACAAGGGACCAATTTTGGTATCATGCGGGCCCTTTCGCCTTCCAGCCCCATTACGGCCCATGTGGGATATAAAGCAGTTTTATGTGGTCAGCCCCGATTGAGCTGGACTTTGTTTTTGAACCTAGAGCGCACCTGCTGTTGCACGGGCCTTCAAAGTCCCCACAAAGAACCGATTTTGGTAGCATGCGGGCACGCCCGTCTTCCAGCCCCATTACAGTCTATGTGGGGCCTAAAGCGGTTTAGCTAAGGCTGCCTCATTTGGGCTTCACGAGTGCTTGCCCAAATTGAGCCCTTATTCATATTTCACCTGCCCTCAAGTAACCTAGAAGGGGCCAATTGGGGCAGCATGTAGGTATGTCCGTTTTCTTGCCGCACTACGGCCGATGTTGGTCCCACAAAGAATTAATGAGGGCGGCCTCATTTCGGATCTATGAGGGTTTTCCCATAAAAAGCCCACATTTAGGTTGGATAGCCCTCAAATATTCGGCAAGGGACCCTTGTGGTCTTGATGCAAGAATGTGCTCTGCATTAGCCCAAGAAACGCCGCTATGGGACCCATGTAGGAGGAGTATGGGCAAGCCCAAATGGGGCTTGCCCACTTTTGCCCCATCGGGGATCGATGCAGGTTTTATGATGGCGGCCCCAGCCCCACTTGCTTACATCGGACCTACTGGGGCCCCACATTCTGTGCTACCTGGAACGACCACATTGGACGCAGGAAATCCACCCGCGGCCTTAACGCGAGAAGCAGAGACGCCGAGATGAACCCGTCGGAAGTCGACGCGGCCAAAGGCGGGTCTGAAATACCCTCAGCTGGCAGCAAGCCACCTCTTCGCCCACGTAGGGCGGCCTTTCCCCGCCTTCCGGTGGAATACCATAAAGTAGTAGTGAGGCCAAGAGGCTTCAAGCTTCAGGCTTGCAGCCCCTGGGCAGTCCACCAGGCAATCGCCGCATCAGTGGATCTCGACACTATGTTAGTGCTGAAGGGAGATTGTGTTCGAGTGAACTCTTAAAACAACACGATCATTGTCAGCACCAAGGATCCTAACCGCATGAGATACTATCGCCGCTTGCAGTCCATAAAACTGGAAGGCAAATACCCGTCGTATCGTCCCGGGGCATCATTTACGGAGCTTATACCCCGTTAGGGATGCTCGATGAAGTACTGGACGCTGTAGTAAGTGGCCACCCGGACTTGCCAAAATTTTCTGCACGAGGAATTGGCAAAGCTCGTTCAGTTTTAGTTGCTTTCGCCGGCAGGCAAGTGCGCTATGAACTTTACTACGGTTCAGTATTGTTCCACTGATATAAATTCCGAGAACAAGTCGAAACATGCCTGAATTGCGGCACAACGGAGCACCGCACTGACGTCTGCAGCAAGCCGCCGCAGCAGCTGTGCCAGAGCTGTGGAGAACAAACCCCAACCGCGAGTCCTGACAAGCCCCTCCAGTGCACTCCTAAATTCATTGTTTGTGGGGGCGCTTATGCAACAGGGAGCAAGAACTGCAGGTATTACTACGTGGATCAAGTCAAGTCCGCCGCGCCGAAGAACCCGATTTCCAAGGCCGGACAACAACGTGAATCAAGACCAGAGGCAACGTCGAAACAAGAACAGTGGACAAGGAGAGCATCACAGCGCCCGTGATTGTTCCAGCTCATTTCCACCTGTCCGCGCAAGGTCGCAGTCTACACCCCGAGGAAGAAGTAATAGCAACGGACGAGAAGACACCAACAAGCCCGATAAACAGATGGGCTGGCGTGCTGGGGCCTCCCAAGATAAATGCCCGAAGCAGGACAAAAGTGAAATTCATTCCCCTTTGGATGAAATTCTTCAGGCTAATAGAAACATAAATAAGCGCCTAGATGCTAAGGATCAGTTGATAGCAGCCAGTCAGGCCACCGTTGCCAATTTATTCCCAATCCGCCTTAATTCTTAACCGGTAACCCACGCCCTAGGACCATGAACGAACAAGCCATGGACACTACGGGCAGCAGCAACGCGCTCAAACGCCCTGCTACCTCTGTTACAAAATTCAAAGCGAAAGCGATGGCGGAAGCTCCTTCAGGCAAGGACCCCCCATCTAATTCGTTAACAATGCTAAAAGTTGATGCCCCTTGTAAACGTTGTATGAAAGAGCTTGAGGATAAAGTTGAAATATCATGTTTCTTAAATTCCGTTCGCAAACTATGAAACAATTAGAATCCATTCTACCCCCTCACACCCTCCCCTAGCACATGTTATTCAAACTCTCCACCTAATATGCCTACCGAATAACCAAAATGGCTCCGCGCAGCCGGGCAAATGAGGTATGGCAGTGGAATTGCAGGTGGTATCGAAACAAAAAAGACAATATGCAGTTACATATTCAAACCATTCAAAAACCTCCTGACAATATTTTCCTACAAGAAACAAACGCAATCGTAGAATTACTAGGCCATAAGATTTTCCAATCATGTGTAAAGAAGACGAAGAAGAAACAACCCTGCGGCATCACCATCGCCACCATCGCTGATTTCCGGCGCCCATCTCTCTCGCGCTGAAGCTGTTCCCTGCGGCTGGTATTCCGATCCCTCTGTGCCCGAGTTACTGCCAGCGCTAGACGTTCAGGCCATCTATTAAATCCACATTTCACATGTTCCGATTCTCCCTGCCACTTGCTTGTTCCAATGCTCCCTGCTACTGCAACTCTCATTCAGAGAAAAATGGTAGCGATACAAGACAACATAGACGGAACAACAGTGCCTCATACACTCATCAAAATCATTCCGCAGAGTAAGGAGAATATAAGCAGCTTTGTGTTCAATGTACACATCTCGACCAAAGACAAAGGCACCGAGATCCCAGGTCTCGTTCTGAAGGTCGTTAGAGCAGCAGGGAGAGCTCCATTTCTAATCGTCGGTGACTGTAACGCCCAACATACCGCATGGGGCTACAGAAAATGCAGTACCAAAAGAACCAAAATTTGGATTGCAGCACAAAATCTTGGTCTCTTTTCTCAATGACGCGCAAATTGCCACAAAAATAGATAATAACGTCAGTATCGATTCAACTCCAGATCTCAAGCTGTCTCAAAACATTGGGGATATTCGGTGGTGCAACACGGGTGTCCCACTTGGCAGTGATCAATATATTACCTCAGTTCAGTTCAGTCTTTCAGTCGTGTCCGACTCTTCGTGACCCTATGCACCATGTCACGACACGCTTTCCGGTCTGTCACCATCTTCCTAACATCACATACCTTCATCTGCAGTGCCTCGAGGATGCCATCGAAGCGTCGCGTTCGCTGCCTACCCCTTCTCCGGCGACCCTCAACCTTTCCCAACATCAAATCTTTCTCCAGCGACTCCTCTCGTCTCATAAGATGACCAAAGTAGCTGAGCTTTAACTTAAGAATTTGACCCTCCGATGAGCAATCAGGGTTTATGGTCGAAAATATCGACTGATGTGATCTTCTGGCAGTCCAAGAAACTCCCAAGAGTCTTCGCCAGCACCACAATTCAAACGCGTCAATTCTTCAGTGGTCAGCCTTTTTCACAATCCAACTCTCGCATCCATACATCACAACTGGAAAGACCATAGCACGAGTTATACGGATCTTGGTTGGCAGACTCTGCTCTTTACTAGGCGGTCAAGGCTAACCATTGCTCTCTTTTCCAGAAGCAGGCGTCTCCTAATTTCATGGCTGCAGTGTCCTTCCGAGGTAATCTTGGAGCCCAAGTAGAGAAAGTCTGTCACAGCTTCCACTTCTTGTCCCTTGATGCTGCAGGACTTGATAGGGCAAGACGCCATGATCTTTGTCTTTTTAATGTTCAGTTTAAGCCCAAAGTTCTCACTCTCTTCTTGTACGCGCATCACAAATCTCTTGAGTTCCACTTTACTTTCTGCCATTAATGTGGTATCATCCGCATATATAAGGTTGTTGATACGTTTTTCTGCATTCTTCACTCCAGCTGAAGACTCGTCCAGACCGGCCTTCCTCATGATGCAGTCTGCATATAGGCTAAATAGGCAGGGTGACAGTATGCAGCCTTGCCTCACTCCTTTCTCAATCGGAAACCAATCAGTAAGACCATGCCCAGTTCTTACTCAACCGCATTCCAAATCCAAGTCAACTGACCCCTCAACACGACCACCAAAGTTACGAATTGGGACAAATTTCGCAAAATTCGGTATAAAGCCGCTCCAACCTATATCTCTAGCCTGGAGTAATGGATCTCTGATCTTACTTCAGATGTAGAACATGCCTGCATGCGCAGAGCAACATAGTACGGTCAATAAATTACTCCACAAGTGGGAAGCGCATGCCGACCTTCTTAGACTTAGACGCTGGAAAACACAGCGCAACCCTCTCTTGAATTAGAAAAGCAACAGTAGGGCCAAATTTGCGATAACATCAATGGACAGCTAGGCACCAAAAAGGCGTGGCTCCTCAGCTCAAAAAGATCAATTGATTCGACTTGTACACCACTCTTCGGGTACACAGGACGCACTCATTAATGAACACCAACAACAATATGTAAACACCACAGACAATAAACCGCTGCCAGACTACATTGGGTTGGATAATGGGATAATGCGTACCTCGACAGGGACATCGGGGATGCAGAAGTCTGGCACGCTCAGGTTCAACTGCGCGTAGGCACAGCGCCTGAAAAGCACGGAATAACCAATAAAGATCTCCGAAATCTGGACCCTAAATTGATCCTCGCCCTAACAGAGTTCCTCAACCACCACTGGCAATCAGGCACCCTCCCACAAAGCTGGAAACATGCCAAAATTACATCCATACCTAAACAAGGCAAAAAGCTAGCGCTAGAAAATTTGAGGCTCATCTTCGACCTCTTGCCTGGGCAAACTACTTGAGCACATTATCCTTACTAGGTTCCAGAACTACATTGAGGACAAGGGCCTTCTCCCGGACACAGTGATTGGTTTCAGGGCAAACTTGTCTACCCAGGATAATAAGATTCGTCTTACAAGGGATATTATCGACATGGACAGAAACAAATATAACAGCGACACCCTGGGACTTAACTTAAACAATGCCTTTAACGTCTCACACAGAATCATCCTTGAAAATCTAGTAGTATTAACCCAGGTATCATAAGATGCAATTATATCAGATCATATTTGTTTAAACGCTCAGCTGTCATAATACATAACGCACAGCCTCATAACATTAAGAACACAAGGTACACCGCGAGGCTTTCGCTTCGCTTCAATTTGGCACACATCCGCCTCCCAGGTATACCAGCCGAAATTCCAAGTTTGCATCACAACTTCAATGCTGATAATATCCCCGTCTGGACCACTAATGGCAACAAGGGAGAAATCGAGGAAACTGTGCAATTGGCAGTTGACCAGGTAGAAAATTACGCCGCACAAGCAGAGCTGACTTGCTCGCAGCCAAAATATGAACTCCTGGTCATTATTTGTAAGGGGAGAGGTAGGCGGGCACATCAAGATTCCATTCTCATTGCTGTTAGGTTAACGGACAACCCACACCAAAGTCCAGACACTTAGGGTGTTGGGCCTCTTCATCAAGAGTAATGGCAAGAATGCGAGACGATTAACACGCTTTCTGCCACTACCCATCAGACA
Source organism: Amblyomma maculatum (assembly GCF_055883805.1). Classification (NCBI taxonomy): domain Eukaryota; kingdom Metazoa; phylum Arthropoda; class Arachnida; order Ixodida; family Ixodidae; genus Amblyomma; species Amblyomma maculatum. The sequence goes on from NW_028146793.1 coordinate 178,484, forward strand.
ATCCGCCTCATTCAACTAATTGCAATCAGGAGAAGAGGCATGAGAGAGAAAGACCTCTGCAGATTAGGGCAGGCATTTGTTCTTACCCGCTTCACCTACTCAGTGCCCTACATAAAGCTCTATGCCGCAGACAAGACCAAGCTGGAGTGCCTCATCAGCAAGCATTCAAAGCGGCACTAGGCCTTCCTCACTACACCCCCCCCCCCCATCTGCAGAAAAAGTTCTTCAAATAAGCATTCACAACACACTCGAGGAACTTTGCGCGACCGACATCACCACAAGGATGGTGCGGCTGGCAAAAACTAAAACAAGCAGAATCATCCTCGACGCACTGGACGCAAATTCAGAGCCAGAAATAGATGAACTGAGAGACCTACCCACACCAATAAGGAACGGCTCACCATTAAGCCTCTTCCCAAAAAACATGCATCGTATACACCACGAGGGTAGGAGGATGGCCAGAGACCCGGCTCTTCATAAGACTCATAAGCACCAACCGGGTGTTATCAACTTTGATCGGGATGAGTATGCAGTTCCAAAAAGGGCATTTGGAGTGGCAGGTGTTACGGGAACACACGGCACAGCCCTCTCGGCCTCCATCCGTGTAAGCACATTCGCAATGACTGAGGAGGAGGCAGCCATTGCTTTAGCCATCACAAATTCAGAGGCAGATATCATCAGCGACTCCAAGACTGCCATACACAATTGCACCCGAAGTAGAACTGCACAATGTACTCTAAATATTCTTAATAAAATTCGCTTCCCAGATAGGGCCATTGAATTGATTTGGGTACTGGCGCATTTTGGCAACCCTGGAAACGAAACGGCTCACCAGACAGCCCGATGCTTAGTCTGCGGGGCGGGGACCGCCTCCGCTCAGGAGACAGACACGGATAACCTAGCTGATATTATTTTGCGACTTAATCCACCACTTCCGCCTTGAACGAAGTTCCACGCCCCCCCCCCCCCCCCCGCCCGGCTCAAGCACCTTAGTAAATAACACGAAATTACCTGGAAGAGACTCCAAACCACCCCGGTTTCAGAACCCAGTGGTTCTCTTACATATTTTCCCCAGGCAATTTTCTCCTGACTGCACACTGTGCGATGAGAGAGGTGCCCTCAATCGTATACTCTGGGGATGCTAGGAGGACCCTAAACCTCCAGAATTAGAACTCCTGCATCCAAATGACTGGGAGACCCTGCTGCGCAGCTCGGACCCGGGCATACAAGACCGGATCCTCAAGCACGCCTATGAGGTCACCAATCGGCTTCACCTGCTGGATATCTAGTAGGGCAATGTAACGGCCTTGTAACTCTCTGTAGCTGAACCATCTCCACTGCCTCGTGCGAACAGAAAGCAAGAAAAAGAGGTGGAGAAAGACGCGCCTCGCAACAGCCGTCGTCTACCCCGAAACGGTAGCGGGTGCAATGACGGCCTACAACAGATAAAAATATGGTGTCAGGCTAGCCTCCCTGCCCCACCGGGGTGGTGCAGTGTTAAGACGCCCGACTACTGTGCCGGAGTTCCCGGGTTCGAACCCGACCCCGGCGGCTGCGTTTCGATGGAGGCGAAACGAAGTGGCGTCCGTGTTGTGCGATGTCAGCGCACGTTAAAGATCCCCAGATGGTCGAAATTACTCCGTAGCCCTCCACTACGGCTCCTCTTTCTCTCTTTCCACTTTCATTGCCACCTTCTTCCCTTCCCTTAAGGCGCGGTTCGGGTGTCCACAGAGCAAGTGTGACAGTTACTGCGCCTTTCCCTTGCTGTGAACCAATTTAAATTAATTTTAGCCTCCCCCTCCACCCCCCCCCCGTAAGCGGCAGTGATCTACCAGTCATAGCCCCGTAGGGCCAGGAGCAGCCACCCTTGAAGAGCACAGTTCTCCCCGGACACCGTAATTGAGCAGTAAGTAAAAAGAGGAGAGTGGAAGTGAAAATAGAGAAATAGGTGTCATAGTGGAGGGCTTCGGACCAACGTGCAATAGAGGCTTTCTCTTCATCGCACTTTAATGGCTCAAAGTTCTCCCTATAATGTTATTTGTATTATTTTAATCTATTTTGTTATTTTCGTATCTGTTGTTTTCATGTGTTCGCTTCTTCTTATTATGAATTTATAATTTTGATTTTTCTCTTTTTCGTTTTTTAATTTCTTCTTTTCGTATTTATAAACTCAAAGCCTACGTGGCGGTGCGGACGTGACAGGCGAGAGCGCATTGAAATTGCGGCCGCCAATAATATTCCCTTCCTGCTAAGCGGGCCACTTGTCCTTTCGCTCGATGCACGCCGGCATCCTTACGTTAGACCAGAAAGATTATGAACACATTCTAAGGAAATTGGCATAAAGTAGTGATATCGCACTCTGCTGGTGCACGGACGAATGGGGCTCGAATCATTGTATTGGAAGGGTTCAATTAGGTTTTTATTTATTTTTTTATTGCAGGAGGAAACTGCTTTTATTGCGAAAGAAATACTACGACTGCCAAAGCGAGACATCGGGGGGTCACCGCTACCTCGTGAAGAGACGTAGCTATACGCTGTGAAGAGGCATAGGTACGGCCTCCTAATAAAACCAGCCTGTCATGACATTTGAGTTTACGTTACCTCTATGCCGCGGACAGAAGCTGCCTACTCGGGTCGCTGTTTTGTAATGGAGGGTAGTATCAGAGTCAGCCTGCTAGAACAGTTTCATTCTCTTTACCCCTACGACACGCAGGCACGTCCATACAGCCTGGCTGAAGCGTGACTTTTTATGTGGGCTGGTAGCTTACGCTCTCGCGTCATACCCTTACGTTGAGCTTCAGTGTCCCCATTAATGTATACCCTACACTGATGAGGCAGACTAAGGGAATAATGTAGCAGGAAAACGAAGGTTCCGCCGTTGATTTCACAATTCAACTAAGGTTACCCAGAGCTAAACCATAACTACTTTTTTTTCAGCGGGCTATATTGTTGGGGGAGTTGATTCATGACAGTCAGAAGGTATGGGCGCAAAAAAAGACTATCACGAGAGATAACTTTTTAACTGGGCCAGGTGAGGGGTATCAAAGTGGGGAGGAGTAAGCTGCTCTATGGGGGCAAAAGTCTTGTGGCCTAGCAACCCCTTTGGCCCAGCGCACGGTCTGAGGTTGACTTATCGGCGGTAAGCGGCACAGAGCAGCCTCCCATCTCTCCTGTCGCTCAGCTTCTTCAGAGGGAGAGTAGGTTTGTTCGGGAAATTATGATGTATGGAATTGAAGGCTGCCCGTGGGACACAAGCAGAGTCTATAATGAGGTGTAGCGTCACCTTGATGAATTAAAGAATTAAGATAATGGATCTGTAGTGTTCGTTCGAAATAGGCGCCACACGACTTGCTTGGTTTTGGATAAGGATTCATGTGGTCAAGTGTAGCTCAGGAGCAAATTGCGGTTGTATAAAGTAATTTCGCTGTAGATGAGTGGGCATTTGCTCGTGATGTGAAAGGAATGTAGACCGTGCACTGCCGACGTGACGACTACTCAGGCGGGTTCATCTTTGGCTGCATTCCCAGTGTGTCCATTAGCGTTGGAACCCTAAGATGGTGATTATGCGTGAAAGGGGTAGGATAAGTATCAGGATATGATATGCCGGTGTATTATTTCGGCGCAGAGCAAAGTTACATATCGCCGTTTTTGAGCCTTCGAAGCTATTGTTACGGGGCGTAGCACGCGCCGATGACACCAGCAACATTGCTCGGGATCGCCTGATGGCTTCCCAGGTGGCCTAAAAATGACGTGACAGTCATCACCATCGTAATGTTGACTACCGACCTGGCTCCCTAGTCCTCTTCTGGCTACCAGAACATCATTTCAGCCTCTGCAAGAAACTCATGCATCGCTACGTGGGTCCCTACCATGTTCAGCAGCTGAGTGTGGTGACCTATAAGATCACCGCTCTGTCTCTCATGAACAACTCCCCTGCTCCACCCACACAAATTGTCCACTTCGCTCGTCTTAAGCCCTACTGTTTTCGCTCCTCGGTTCAAGAAGCACCAGGAACGTGCTTACCCCGCGTGGGAGGGGGGGGGGGGTTGTGTAACGGGTGTAGCCGCAGATGTCGCAGAGCCGACAAGGGTGTTTGGACGCTGTGTGAAAGAACGAGTACGCTGAAGCTGAAGCCCTTGTGTTGGTGTGCACTGGTGTCTCGGACGTGCTCCTGACTTTGACGGGAGACACTTGCGCTTGAAAATGCCGAGTAATATATTCAGCAAAAGTGGCAGCAATTGCTACAGCAATAGCGGCTTCAAATTCCTCCACTGATGGGGATATTCGGTAGAGGGTAGCTCAGCAAAGGATTTCGTAGAAATTATCCCAGGCAACCAAAGCGAAAGCAGGGCGGTGGGAGTATTCTGCTGTTTCTAGACTTGAGTTGAAGGTGGGTAGTAGATATGAAGCGTCCGGTCTATGGCCACTCGGCGTGCATGATTGTAAATGAGATAGGTATTTTGCAATAATGGTAGGATGTTCATTGCTCACAACAGCAACAACAGAACGACACGGAACAACCGTACAGGAAATTAATTGCTCGGTGTAATTCTGTTACAGTGAACGCACTATTTTGCATGATCTAACCAGGCCTCCAAGATGTGTTTGACAGATACGACGCCTTTTTTCGTTACACCAATGACTAATGAGAGCATTAATAGGTTACGTAACATGCTAAATAGTGATCATAATTATAACAATTAGAAATGAAATATTAATCCATGATAATTAGTAAAATAAAATAATAAAATGCAAGCTAAATTTAACAAGAATCAATAAAAACTAATCAAATATTGTGAGATAAAAAAACGCCAAAAAGTTACTGTAGAAATTACAGAAACGTCACAGTAGCGCTAATGGCGTGTCGTGGCGTGACATGGTCCATAGGGTCAAGAAGAGTCGGACACGACTGAACGACTGAACTGACTGACTGACTGAGCGCTAATGCTTTCACATTCTTTCGGTGCATTTCTTCAGTGGCCACTGATTTTAGGGCAAACGCACTATTTGAAGTAGTCTAAACTAGTCTGCCTGATGTGCGTGCCTTGATTTTGAGTGTGACGTTGCCAAACTAAACAGCAAGAGCTCACCCGTAGTCAAGCGCCAACTGATAAGTTCACGCCGGCAGGAAAGAGGCTGCACAAAGAGAGATGGGGATGAGGGTCGCCAACCCGGCGTTTTAATAAGTATTTCGACGGATGCTGAAAAACGTCTCCTTCGTCACACCTCAGGGCAGGGGTCATTCTTGGAATAGCCTGCCAACAAGATTGTCTCGCTTGTGTTGCACCGACAGTGTCTCAGTCCCGATTCGACGTGACAGGCATCTTGCTGTGCAGTATGATTGCCTGCACAGGCGCACTGCGCAATTGCTACGACACGTCAGACCATGCCAGCATGACGAGTGAGCTGGGTAATTCTACATCTGCAGCCGAAGAAGTGCGCTGTGTCCGGCGGGATGAGTTGGAACAGGATAGAAAACGGCATAAACGTGAACACGTTGCCTAATGTCGGCATATAATAGAGCGCAATCATATCGAAACTAACAGCAAAAAAAATAAATACCGACCAACCGCTAACCCAAATTAAAGAGTGCTTTCCCTAGTCTAACTTGGTTTAACCTTAGTTCAAACCCTGTTCATTTTTATTTTGACTTTCGTTGCAGATATGCGTTGCATTAATGGAAGCTTTGAAGAACTTCCGCGTAATACGGCTAGACGCTTGTGTGGCCGCTGTATTGAAACCGTCCACTACGTTCGCGTCCGCAAACTGGTCTTGCACTCGGCGGGTGAGATCGGCAATGCGCGCTTTAAGTTTCGTATCTATTGGTGATGCAAGCGGCGTGTGCTGCTGCGGGAACTTGCCAGAGGTGGAGGAGGTGGTTTCCACGTCGATTACGCCTCTAGAAGCAGTATCGGCGTTTCATATATGCGATACCAGTGACTGGTACCATTTAATGTACCCTTGCTCTGCTGCGCTCGTGTAGTTAGTGGCGAGATTTTGCCGGAAAGTAGCCCAATACGAAACGTGGCCTTCTGTCGCTCTACGCTTGAAAACACGTGTGTAGATTCTTCTACTGAGGAGGCAGTGGTTGATACTAAGGACCTCCTCGACAGCTAGGAGGGTTTGCAGCCTGCCTGTCGTATTTTCGTCTGAAGGTAAGATACAAATACCTGTCGGCACATCATGGACCTACCTACGTTATGTTACGTAAACGTAGTGGTGCGGAAGGTAAGGTCCAGCTAGGAATGAAGCTCAACCAACTTGTTTTCTCATACCTGCTCTTAACAGTACCACCAGAGTTCACTGCACCTCTAGATTTAACCATTCTAATATTTTCACGGGGCTGGCGAACGCCAGCGATGCTTCCCCTTTGACAAGCCCTCAATAACGTGCACGAAGGCAGGTCGCAATGACGTGTTGGGACAACCACTCTGCAGGGGTTGAAAGAACAAACGGTCCGCAGCTCTGACGGGTGCCTCCGCATTTTCTGTAACCACGCGCTCGATTCCACATGAGT